>NC_091325.1:8594670-8674670 GCF_038502225.1 Cherax quadricarinatus | reverse complement strand
AGTTCCTCAGCCGCGAGTCGGTGTGTTCAAACCATCAATCTTGATAAAAATGAAGCATATTCGCTGAGATGGGGCCGATATACTAATAACAGATGAGGTGGAACAATGATAGGTAGTCACCGGTGGACAAAAACCACAAGTGGAAGTAGGTCGTGATTATAGGGTTGAAAAGTTTTGAAGAAATCTCTGCGTAAAGGTTCCAAGATTATGATGTGTCTGACATGATGTTAATAAATGGTTTGGAAAACCGATAAATTGATAAATGAGACACTTATACAAGTGTCTCATTTATCAACCCTTTACACTACACGGGAGAGACTGCTGGGCACCACTACCTGGGCAGCACTACCATGATAACGCTACCTGGGTACCACTAGGAGGATAACACTACCTGGTCACCAATACGAGGATACCACTACCTGGTCACCACTACCTGGGCACCAATACCAGGATACCATTACCTGGGCACCACTACCTAGATGCCACTACCTGGGCACCACTATCAGGATAACACTACCTAGGCACCACTACCAGGATACCACTACCAGGATACCACTTCCTGGGCACCACTACCAGGATACCACTTCCTGGGCACCACTACCAGGATACCACTTCCTGGGCACCACTACCAGGATACCACTTCCTGGGCACCACTACCAGGATACCACTACCTGCACACCACTACCAGGTTACCGCTACCTGGACACCACTACCATACCAGGTTACCACTACCTGGGCACCACTACCAGGTTACCACTACCTGGGCACCACTACCAGGTTACCACTACCTGGGCACCACTACCAGGATACGACTACCTGGGCACCACTACTAGGATGCCACTACCTGGGCACCACTACTTGGTCACTACTGCCTGGTCACTTCTACATGGATACCACTACCTGGACACCACTACCAGAATACCACTATCTGGCCACCATTACCAGGGTACCACTACCTGGGCACCACTACCAGGGTGCCACTACCTGGGTACCACTAACAGGATACCACTACCTTGGCACCACTAACAGGATACCACTACCTGGGCACCACTAACAGGATACCACTACCTGGGCACCACTAACAGGATACCACTACCTGGGCACCACTAGCAAGATACACTACCTGGGTACCACTAGCAGGATACCACTACCTGGGCACCACTAGCAGGATACCACTACCTGGGCACCACTAGCAGGATACTACTACCTGGTCACCACTAGCAGGATACCACTACCTGGGCACCACTAGCAGGATACCACTACCTGGGCACCACTAGCAGGATACCACTACCTGGGCACCACTAGCAGGATACTACTACCTGGTCACCACTAGCAGGATACCACTACTTGGTCACCACTAGCAGGATACCACTACCTGGGCACCACTAGCAGGATACTACTACCTGGTCACCACTAGCAGGATACCAATACCTGGTCACCACTAGCAGGATACCACTACCTGGTCACCATTAGCAGGATACCACTACCTGGGCACCACTAGCAGGATACCACTACCTGGGCACCACTAGCAGGATACCACTACCTGGGCACCACTAGCAGGATACCACTTCCTGGGCACCACAAGCAGGATACCACTACCTGGGCACCACTACCTGGGCACCACTAGCAGGATATCACTACCTGGGCACCACAAGCAGGATACCACTACCTGGGCACCACTAGCAGGATACCACTACCTGGGCACCACTAGCAGGATACCACTTCCTGGGCACCACAAGCAGGATACCACTACCTGGGCACCACTACCTGGGCACCACTAGCAGGATATCACTACCTGCACCACAAGCAGGATACCACTACCTGGGCACCACTAGCAGGATACCACTACCTGGGCACCACTAGCAGGATACCACTTCCTGGGCACCACAAGCAGGATACCACTACCTGGGCACCACTACCTGGGCACCACTAGCAGGATATCACTACCTGGGCACCACTAGCAGGATACCACTTCCTGGGCACCACAAGCAGGATACCACTACCTGGGCACCACTACCTGGGCACCACAAGCAGGATACCACTACCTGGGCACCACTAGCAGGATACCACTATCTGAGTACCACTAGCAGAATACCACTACCTGGGCACCACTAGCAGAATACCACTTCCTAGCACCACTACCAGGACACCACTACTTGGTCACCACTACTTAGATACCACTACCAGGACACTACTATCATTATACCACTACCTGGGCACTACTACCAGGATACCACTATCTGGGCATTACTACCAGGATACCACTCCCTGGGTACTACTACCAGGATGTGTGTGTGTGTGTGTGTGTGTGTGTGTGTGTGTGTGTGTGTGTGGGTGTGCGTCCTTGTGTGTATGCATATATTTGTACGCTCGTGTGCACATGTCCGTGCGTGCGCCCTGGTGTGTGTATGTGTGTGCGCGCGCGCTAGTGTGGGTGTATGAACCACTTAATATTTGTATTTATAACTCATTGCAATTGTGACCAGGTGTGGACGTATCAGTGGTTCATTACTTTGCAATTTGCTCATGACTGTAACCATGTATAGGAGTGAAGCTGATTCATTACCTCTGTAACTTGCCATGATTGTGACCAGATCTACCTGGAGTTCATTACCTTTGTAACTAGTTCAGCTATCATAACTTTGGGGTCCAGTCACTGGACCCATTATGTACCTTTGTAATCTTTTGACTACCGCCCACAGGATGGGTATGGGGTGCATAATAAAGATATTAAACTAAAGTGTGTGTGTGTGTGTGTGTGTGTGTGTGTGTGTGTGTCTGTCTGTCTGTCTGTGTGTGTACTCACCTATTTGTGGTTGCGTGTGTGTGTGTGTGTGTGTGTGTGTGTGTGTGTGTGTGTGTGTGTGTGTGTGTGTGTGTGTGTGTGTGTGTGTGTGTGTGTGTGTGTGTGTGTGTGTGTGTGGTGTGTGTGTGTGACTCAACAATCAATATTTGCACCAATAACTCACTACAGTTGTGACCGGGTGTGGAAGTGTGAATTGCTCATTACACTGTAATTTGTTCATGATTGTAGCCATGTATAAACGTAAGTAACCATTCTACAGAATTCATTACCTTTGTAACTTGTGAGCTCATTACCTTGTACCTAGTTCAGCTATCAAAACTTTGGGGGCCCAGTCCCTGGACCCATTACATACCTCTGTAATCTGTAAATACCTTTGTAACTTGTCATGGTTGTGACCAGACCTACCTGGAGTTCATTACCTTTGTAAATTGTGAGTTCATTACCTTTGTAAATTGTGAGTTCATTACCTTTGTAAATTGTGAGTTCATTACCTTTGTAAATTGTGAGTTCATTACCTCTGTAACTTGCTCAGCTATCAAAACTTTGGAGTCGAGTCCCTGGACCAATTATGTACCTCTGTAATCTTTTGACTACCGCCCACAGGATGGGTATGGGGTGCATAATAAACATATTAAACTAACTAACCACTACCTGGGCACTACTACCAGGATACCACTACCTGGGCACTACTATCAGGATACCACTACCTGGGCACCAGTACCAGGATGCCACTGTCTGGGCACCAGTACCATGATGCCACTGCCTGGGCACCAGCACCAGGATGCCACTGCCTGGGCACCAGTACCAGGATGCCACTGCCTGGGCACCAGTACCAGGATGCCACTGCCTTGGCACCAGTACCAGGATGCCACTGCCTGTGCACCAGTACCAGGATGCCACTACCTGGGCACCAGTACCAGGATGCCACTGCCCGGGCACCAGTACCAGGATGCCATTACCTGGGCACCAGTCCCAGGATGCCACTACCTGGGCACCAGTACCAGGATGCCACTACCAGGATACCACTACCTGGGCACCACTACCTGGGCACCAGTACCAGGATGCCACTACCTGAATACCACTACCTGAATACCACTACCTGGATACTACTACCTGGATACCACTACCTGGATACCACTACCTGGATACCACTACCTGAATACCACTACCTGAATACCACCACCTGGATACCACTACCTGGATACCACTACCTGGATACCACTACCTGGATACCACTACCTGGATGTCACTACCTGGATACCACTACCTGGATACCACTACCTGGGCACCACTACCTGGATACCACTGCCTGGTCTCCACTACCAGAATACCACTACCTGGGCTCCACTACCAGAATACCACTACCTGGGCTCCACTACCAGAATACCACTACCTGGGCTCCACTACCAGAATAACACTACCTGGGCTCCACTACCAGAATACCACTACCTGGGCTCCACTACCAGAATACCACTACCTGGGCTCCACTACCAGAATAACACTACCTGGGCTCCACTACCAGAATACCACTACCTGGGCTCCACTACCAGAATACCACTACCTGGGCTCCACTACCAGAATACCACTACCTGGGCTCCACTACCAGAATACCACTACCTGGGCTCCACTACCAGAATACCACTACCTGGGCTCCACTACCAGAATACCACTACCTGGGCTCCACTACCAGAATTCCACTACCTGGGCTCCACTACCAGAATACCACTACCTGGGCTCCACTACCAGAATACCACTACCTGAGTACCACTACACAAGGGCCTTTCGTAAAACATTCTATATAATGCAAATTCAATAATAATTTATAGAGATTAAGAGTAAAGTGCTGCTTCGTAAACAACAAAATGAGTTTATTATTCTCAAAGTTCACGAGATAAATTTTGCAATTTATACCACGTGGGAGAGTTACCAGTGTGTGCTGAGTGCCAAACTTGGGGAAACACTGCCATTATCGATAGTGATTGAAATAGTTAATGATGAAAAAGTTGCCAACTGTATATCTGGAGATGAGAGAGGTTATTACAGAGGATGACGGAGGGTATAAGTAAGCAGAAGGAAAGGTTCGTCATGTTAAGCATTCGTATTATGGGGACTTGTTGCAGGTTTGCATATTCTCTCTCTCTCTCTCTCTCTCTCTCTCTCTCTCTCTCTCTCTCTCTCTCTCTCTCTCTCTCTCTCTCTCTCTCTCTCCTTGTCTCTCTCTCTCTCTCCATTTTGTGAAAGAAAATAAGAGAGCTCTGCTAAAATATATCTCTGCATGCTTCATATGTCTCTTTGTAAGTCTGTCTTCCTGCTCTTAAAGACACTGCAGATGGGGAAAGGTTGCAAGAACTAGACAGCATAAGCATCACCTTTACATACTAGAGAAACACACGAGAGGAGACATACAGAGCTATACAACTGCAATCCAGCAGCAACGCATCTCTAAGCCCGTACGAGGCTATATACACATTACATTATAAAGCATGTATGTCAATGATTTAAGAAAATTTATCAAACCTTTATTTAAATGCATATGCGGCACAATTGACAAAAAAAATCTATTTCATGTAAACAATATTTATTGCTAGATTAAGCATAAAAATTTTCGTTGTGTTAAAAGCACTCGTTAGATTGAAAACATTGTTCTGCGGTATTTGATATTGCATAATTAAACATTGTTTTTTGGTACGAATAAACATTGCTATCACATCTGATCAGCGCTGTATAGCCCTTGTGGCTTAACGCTTCCTTTTGATTATAATAATAATAATAATAATATCTGATACAGATCATCACGCATGTTAAATAAATTCTGCTTATTTGAAGTGATTTTGAAATATTCACTTCTTAATCTAGGCATCATATTGATTGTTTGGTACTGGACACCCTTCTATATAATTTTTATTATATATTGATATGCCTCAAAAAAAATTACACAAAATGTTTTTGAGTAGAAGACACCAATGACTTTCACAAAGGAAGCACAACTTGCTTATTTTTTTACGATTTCTACGAATTGTTTAAATGGCTTAAAATTATTTGTCACAACTATTATTAGGAAATCCTACTAAATTTATTTTGTTCGAACTATTATGTTTCAAAAACTTCAAACAAATATCTAACAAATAAAAAAAAACATGTTAGGAATATTTCTTGAACATGACCGATTTCTCCGGAAGCCAAAGTTTCCACTTGCTTACAAATATGAAATAAATGATGGAGCTATTTTATTTGGTAGGATAAATACAGAACTTTCTCCGGGGAAACCAGAGCTTAGTTAAATGTTCAATTCAATTCAATTCAATTCAAAGTTTATTCTCTATAAGGATTACAATGCTGAGTTTACAGAAATTTGGTTATTTTTTGGTTTACATGTAGTAAAATTGTGATTACAGAGTGTACCACTAGAACGCTTAGCATGGCTAGGCATTTCGAGCATACTTAGTTTTATTCTTAATTGTAAAATATTACAAATTATGAGGTAAGTTGGTATTATGGTATCATGGCCATCCCTTAAAAATTAAGTGTCATATCAAATGTGATACAAGTAAATCATATCATAAGAAGAGAAGAATTCCCAGTCCATAAAAAAAACGAACAACTCGGATAAGTGTTCTAGGTTGAAGAGTTAGATGACACAAAAATAACAGCACGTGTTAGAAAGTCTCGCAAAATGAATAACTTAGAACCAGTATATATGTAAATTGTTCCATCCCCGAGTTAAAAATGTCACCAGATCACAAAAATTCTGTAATGAGAACTCCAACTCTATGCTGGGAAAACTTCAAAATAACCTTTAAATTAGTTAGGAAGAAAAATTGAAAACTGTCGAATGTAATGGATGATAATACGATACATGATAAACATATATCAGAGGATATGATAAGAGTAATGTAAGATTTTTTATCATTATCAATATGAAGAAACCACATATTTAAACAAGGAAAGAAAGCAATACTGAAAGAAGTGAAAACTATTTGACAAATAGTTGATGGGAAAGCTTACAGCCAGTAATAACAAAAAAAAGAAACAGGTGTTGAGCATATTATAATTGTGACAAACGTTTCCATGTAGAGAGAAACATCGTCATAATAAAATGTGACATTGCATATGTCTTCTCTTCATAAATGCTGTAGCAGAGTACTAGGACTGAAACTAAGTAGAGGTAGTATGTATAACAGGAATGTGGCCTCGGCACTGGGATAGCACCAGTGTCAACTGGCCAAAGAATAAATTGAAACAAAAAGACTATTATTTGTAAAGAATAATGACGAAACGTTGACAGGTTGTCAAAATAAATTAAAGCCATCTTACCGTACCATTCACTAGTGATGTTCAGTTATTTATGCCTGTAAAGGAAACCTAGTACCCAAGTTACTGTTAATCTAGATACGGTGAAGAACGAGCTTTTACTGTTTTGTTTAAAAACAGTAAAATATTGTCCTAATCAGAACTTGTTCTAATAGGTATATCTGAAGTGGAGCATCGTCTGTTCTACCTGACCGACAGACTGAACTGAGAATCCCTAAGTACCTAGTTTATCATGTTAATACAGTATAATATTTCCAACAGCTCTGTATGACCCTGGCAATTTAACGCTTAGTTTTTATATCAATAATTATAAAATAATTTCCAAGCTATTATACCTTTCAGGGTATAGGAGTGATAATGCTCCACCAAGGCAGAGGGACTGTTTACTGTAAACTCTACAGTGTCTACTGTTTCTAGAATTTCTTTCGTTAAGGCTGAGAGATTTCTTCCACATCGTCTATCTCCGGCACTATAATTCGTCCCAGCAGTCGACTGATGAAGTCAACAGCGCAGTTGAAATGTGTCAGTACGGATACCTAGTGTTTCACATGTCTTTCTTATCAACAAACATACCCCAGAAATTAAACACACGAGTTTATGGTTAGAAACATTTATCTAAATTTACACTCGAGGTGGCAGTAATTATTTAACTCAAAAAAAAAAAAAAATACTCCAACAAAAGCAGTTGAACATCCAGGTTATTTGCCTGGCTAGAATTCAGTCACAAATGAATAAATCCTTTGAGTCCAATTTCCTCTTGTATAACATGTTAGCATTTCTTGGTGGAAAAAAAAACGAGTGTGTGATGTGATGCACTCAGGCTGATGAACAATATTATCACTGTGAGATGAAATCATCAAACCAGGAAGCAGCCCTTCCAGCACTCTTCGGCCTTTGATGAAGTCCATTTGTCTTGTATATAAAATGTGTTGAAAAGAACTAAACAATCTGGAGGATTGACTACGTTATTTTCCTTATATACCGAATACTGGCAGCATGATACACAGAACACTAGCAGCATGATATGCAGAGCACTTGTTGCATAATATGCAGAGCATTTGTAGCATGATATACAGAGCACTTGTAGCATGATATGCAGAGCACTTGTTGCATGATATGCAGAGCACTTGTAGCATGATAGGCAGAGCACTTGTAGCATGATAGGCAGAGCACTTGTAGCATGATATGCAGAGCACTTGTAGCATGATATAAAGAGCAACTGTAGCATGATAGGTAGAGCGTTTGTAGCATGATACACAGAGCGCTGGCAGCATGATATACAGAGCACTTGTAGCATGATATACAGAGTACTGGCTGCATGATATACAGAGTACTGGCTGCATGATATAAAGGGTACTGGAAACATGATATAAAGCTGGTAATGCAATACATAATGATGAAAAGTTTTTATTAAAGGAAGCAAATGAGTGTTGGAAGTGTGACGTGGAGTGTTGGAAATATATATAAAGGCCTGGAAACATGAGATTGACTATATAGTGTGAATCAGATAGTGTTAAGACAGTGCTCAAGAATAATGTGGTTAGCTGGAGAATGTTGTTTTAGTTACTTGGATAGCAAATATATGATTAACAACCAATTCTTCCCCCTTTCCTCTCTCTCTCTCTCTCTCTCTCTCTCTCTCTCTCTCTCTCTCTCTCTCTCTCTCTCTCTCTCTCTCTCTCTCTCTCTCTCTCTCTCTCTCTCATCTACCTAGTTAAGGTAGTGATAGATAACACGGGAATGGAAATGAGAAAGAGGAGATAGAGAAAAAAAAACTTCAATTGTTGCAGAATAGTTTACATCAGCAACATGCAATTATTCGTCGGAAAAGCTTCTGTAGTTGTAAAAAGGCACAAACTGTATGACAGATATTCAGGATTGTGTTGTAAATTTATCTTAGTGAACACACAAGACCATTATGTGCCTCGCTGCCAATATTGCCTTGGTGAAGTGTGTATAGACGATAGCACTAACATCATGAATAACAGAAGCAGGAGCAACAGGAGCTGCAACAGAATCAAGAGCAGCAGCAGCAACGAATATATATATATATATATATATATATATATATATATATATATATATATATATATATATATATATATATATATATATATATATATATATATATATATATGTATATTATATATACTACAGATACTACAATAGCGGCGAACACGAGCAGCAATTGCTGCACGAATTATTTAACAGGAATAATTTAATTGTTTTGATAGAGGAAATAATATATTTAAAAACATTTTACCCCTTTCCCATATTCACATATTTCCATGAATTAATAACGAAGGAAATAAAGACAAGATAACGCCAGTCTCGCCAGCGCTGGTAAGATCATGAAGTCAAACTATGAGTTTATTAAAAGACTTGATACGTTAGCTCTCAATATGAAAACACATGATCTACTGCATCATTCACATTAATGTTTTAATAACACACACACACACACACACACACACACACACACACACACACACACACACACACACACACACACACACACACACACACACACACACATATACGTATATATATATATATATATATATATATATGTCGTGCCGAATATGTAAAACTGGTCAATTAGCAAAAACTCATTTAAAATTAAGCCCTTTCTAAAATTTTCTCTTATACATTTAAAGATATATTTTTTTCATTAATGTTAATGTAAAAATTTTTACTTTTGCACCAAAAGAATCTTAGAAAACTTACCTAACCTTATTATAACAAGAACAATTTATTTTAGCCTAACCCAACTAAATATATTTGAGATTTGTTTACAATAATTTAATACTAAACAAACACAGTGAAATATATTTTTTTCGTTAGGTTCAGAATGATTTTGGCGAAATTATTGCATACACAAATTTTCGCTTGTCCTATATGGCAAGATGAGCGTTGCTATTTAAGCCAAGATCGCAAGTTCTGCCTATTCGGCACGACATATATATATATATATATATATATATACATATATATATATATATATATATATATATATATATATATATATATATATATATATATATATATATATATATATATATATGCAAAACAACCACTCTGAAAGAATAGAGAAATTCCAAGCGCTTTCGTGACTACTCACATTATCAAGGAACATAGTTCCTTGATAATGTGAGTAGTCACGAAATCGCTTGGAATTTCTCTATTCTTTCAGAGCGGTTGTTTTGCATATTTTGAAATCACCTGTTTACTGTGATCTTATTGCATTAATATATATATATATATATATATATATATATATATATATATATATATATATATATATATATATATATATATATATATATATATATATATATATATATATATATATATATATATATATATATATATATATATATATATATATATATATATATATATATATATATATATATATATAATATATATATATATATATATATATATATAATGTATGTGTGTGTGTCGTGCCGAATAGGTAATAATTTCGCAAAAATCTTTCAGAACCCAACTTAAGAAAATATATTTCATTGTGTTTATTATTAAATTATTGTAAACTTATCTAAACTATATTTAATTGGATTAGGCTAAATTAAATTACGATTCTTTTAATAAGGTTAAGTAAATTTTCTAAGGTTCTTTGGGTACAAAATCATTAATTTTTACATTAACATATATGAAAAAAATATATATATTTAAACGTATAAGAGAAAATTTTAGAAAAGACTTAATTTAAATGAGTTCTTGCTAATTGGCCAGTTTTATCTATACGGCAACACATATATATCTTTAATATAGGGGATGGTAGGGAAAGCAAATGTTCAAACCACTCCGGCAGGAAGACACTATATGAAATGACAGTACCACCTCTAATTTGCACTAGAGGTGGTACTGTCATTACATACATAAGTATATAAAGCAAATGCCTATAAGTAAAGCTCACAGTTTTTAAGATAATATTAATTTCAAAAGTGGATTTTAGTTCTAGTATTAGAACCTAAAATTAGAGAAGAATATTTTCATCAGTGGATGCTTGCATTCTGAGAATAATCAGTGATACAGAGCAGACTTGGGACTGTACATGACGTACGAAGGTTACTTAGTGCTAACTTGGAACTGAACATGGTACAAAAAGCTTATTCAGTGCTTAATTTGAACTATACATGGCGTGTAGGAAGGCCATTTAAAGCTGGTTTTGGACTGAATATGGAATATGAAGGTTATTTAGTAGGAAGGTTATGTCATTGAGTGGCCCGTAATTTGCCTAACATATTTGGCCTGTGTAATAAATTTACAAGAGCTGGGTAAGGCTTTTTAATGTTTGCCAATGGTTGTCAGATGAATGAGCAGAATATTGACTATGTGGTATCTGCCTGGCTTATTTTTAGTCTGTAGAAAATTCCTTAAATTTATCCGAATGGACAGTATTGACCTGAAAGTAAATTACTGCCTACACATCGTACTGTATTTAAACATTGTTCCGTAAAATCGCGCAGGATTCACAGAAAATATATTTAGAGATGAAAGTTTAGAAGACGTTTCGGTCCGTCCAGGAAGGACCGAAATGTCTGAACTCCCGGATTTTATTGTGAATTGTTCTAATCACGGTACTGTGACTTAGTCTTCACCCTCACCTTAAACATCGTGCATAAAACATTCAATACATTAACTTTTCAACTCGAAAAGTTCATTAGCCTAAACATCGCCAGTACGGCACTTTAATAAGCTTTCACATAAACTTAAACAGATATTCGTTCTAAAGAGGCGTATATTCACCTCGGAATTATGATAGCAATTAAAGTAATTGCAGTCAGTTTCCGCTTATCCTGCTAAAACGGCCCTGGGGTAAGGCTCATTAATATAACGCCGGTGGAGCTCTCAGTAAAGCTAGGGTGACACAAGGCACTCCACACGGTGTGGTACAGAGATAGTGATGAAAATATAGAAAGGGAGAAGGAAGTTCCGGGGAGGCAGAAGGTGCTCAGTAGGAGGAGAGAGAGACAGAGAGAGAGAGAGAGAGAGAGAGAGAGAGAGAGAGAGAGAGAGAGGAAGGATGAATGAACTAGACGGAAAAAAAAATCTTCATTTCTACGGCCCAATAGATCATAACGTCGAGCATCCAACAGACATATACCTCATTCATTCGTTTTATACGAGAATCAGAAACTAATCCAGAGAATCTGTTTTATAACTAATAAAAAATTACCTATCCGGAAATAAATTTTCTAGTCAGCGATGCACAGACTAGTCCTGTAGAGAAAACTAACAAATATTCCTTCTGTTGTATATAAAAGGTGGTTCACTCCGGGATACCGAGGTATACTCACCCATAAACTAAATAGAAAAATCGGTTTGCGGGTGAATGAATAAACGAAATAAATTCTTATATCCGGGTCTGACACCTAATAACATTTTCAACGAAGCACTTGCACATACTGCTCTATCTGCAGTAAACTTGTAAATATACGTTTTCCATTAAAGTGTGTCGAAGAATCCAAATGAGTTTTACCATTCCAGCCTTAGCTGTACTTTACACCTCTTGTACCGTGTATTTCCAGCATCTGCTGTACTTTACACGCTTGCAGCAACTATGTATTTCAACTGTTGTATTTTACACACCTCCAGTACCCGTGTATTGCAAGTAGCAACAGTATTGTACACTCCTTCTGCAGAGTGTATTTCCAGCAGCTGCTATACTATACTAGCCTCCATGGCATGTATTTGCAGCAGCTGCAGTACTATACTTGCCTCTTGGTGTATTTCCAGCAGCTGCATTAGTGTACACGCCTTCCACAGTTTTTCTCCTCACTAAACGAGGAGAAATTTGGAGGCGACAGAACTAATTTAGAGGAAGCTTTATTCTTAGGGTGAGAGACGTTAATGCGATAGAGTAGGCAAGGTGCTCTGGAAACGTCGAGTAACACGTTTTTCCTAAACCATCTCGATGTGTGATGCGAAGTAACGAGCTGCTGAAGAACAGACGACCTATTAAGCTGCTGGATGGTCAGTAACGACTGATTAAGCTTGTGGATGGTCATAATACATAAGATTATACCTTTAATTAATCAGTAAAAGGCAACTGATTAATTTTCTGGATAGTCAGGATTAGATGATTAATCAGCTTTCTTGGCCGGAAGAGATGAGTGATCTTTTTCGTTTGGGGGGCGGGGATAAAAGGTTAATATTTCACGAGTGATAGTTGCCTAGCCAAGTTCTGCAAGAGCTGCAAAACCTGAGCCAAATATACTACTGACATGCATGACACCCACACCCAGGTACAGACAGAACCTGACAGGTCCATTATCTCCATCGTTGCGACTGAGCTAGGCAGATGGGGATGTGCTTATTGTTTGCTAAAAATACACAGATCAATAAATTCTGGTTTATAATTGTATTCGGCGTTTCGTACGAAGAATTTTGTAAACTGACCAACACAAAGTTGTGTCTTCAGATGAGTAAAACTCTAAAAGATTATAAAAGAGCAGGTTATTGTTTTCCAGGTTTTCCTTGCACAGCATAATTAACAAATTTATTTCCTCAGTAGACAAAAAAAAATGTTTTCACCTGAACGGACATTTGGGTTCTAGGAAGATTCATGTGCAGGAGTTAAGTTGTTGGTATGTAAGTAACAGTATGTTATGTAACACACCGTGATCATCCGTTGAGGAAATGAAAGATCTGCAAGTAACGTTGTAGCTCTATATAATGTAATGTCCTCGTGTTCATATTGTTGGCTGGATATGCTATGAGACCGAAGTGCGCACGCGCTAGTAATGTACCATATGCAACCTTCACTGAAAAAATTATTCTTTTTATGAAATACTCTCTTCTAGCTCTACAAATATTTTTTTAATAACACATCAGCCGTTTCCCACCAAGGCAGAGTGGCCCGAAAAAGAAAAAAAATCATCAACACTCCATCACTGTCTTGGCAGAGGCATGCTTACACTACAGTTATAAAATTGCAACATTAACACCCCTCCTTCAGAGTGCCGACACTGTACTTCTCATTTCCAGGAATAAAGTCCAGCCTGCCGGTTTCTCCGAATCCCTTCATAAATGTTACCTTGCTTACACTCCAACAACACAGTCCTAAAAACCACTTGTCTCCATTCGCTCCTATCTAACACGTTCACGCATTGATGGAAGTCCAAGCCCCTCGCACACAAAACTTCCTTTACCCTCGCCCTCCAACCTTTCCTAGGCCGACCCCTACTCCGCCTTCCCTCCACTACAAATTTATACACTCTCGAATTCATTCTATTTCGTTCCAGCCTTTCTACATGTCCAAACCATCTCAATAACCCCTCCTCAGCCCTCTGGATAATAGTTTTTGTAATCCCACACCTCCTCCTAATCTCCAAACGACGGATTCTCTGCATTATCTTCACACTACCATTGACTCCAGCCTTCGTCTTGTTGCAACATTCACAACCCATGCCTCACACCCATACAAAAGTGTTGGTATAACTATACTTTCATATATTCCCCTCTTTGCTTTCATGGATAAAGTTCTTTGTCTCCACAGACTCCTCGGTACACCACTTACCATTTTCCCATCGTTAATTCTATGATTCACTTCATCCTTCAAAGACCCAACTGCTGACACATCCACTCCCAAATATCTGAACACATTCACCTCCTCCATATTCTCTCCCTCTAATCTGAAAACAAATCTTCCGTTACCTAATTTTTTTGTTATCCTCATCACCTTACTCTTTCCTATATTCACATTTAATTTCTTTCTTTTACATACCTTACCAAACTCATCAATCAACCTCTGCAACTTCTCTTGAGAATCCCCCAAAAGCAGTGTCATCAGCAAAGAACAACTGTGACAACACCCACTTTGTATTAAATTCTTTATCTTTTAACAACCACGGTGACATCACACATCCCTGTCTAAAGCCTACTTTTACTGGGAAATAATCTCCCTCTCGCCTACATACTCAAACCTGAGCCTCACTATCCTCTTAACTTTTCACCGCTTTCAGTAACCTACCTCCTATGCCAAACATTTGCCACATTGCCCCCTTATCCACCCTATCATATGCTTTTTCCAAATCCATAAATGCCACAAATACCTCTTTACAATTATCTGTATGAAATACAGAGGATTTATAAAATGTGACTATATATATATATATATATATATATATATATATATATATATATATATATATATATATATATATATATATATATATATATATATATATATATATATATATGCAAAACAACCACTCTGAAAGAATAGAGAAATTCCAAGCGCTTTCGTGGAATTTCTCTATTCTTTCAGAGTGGTTGTTTTGCATATTCTGAAATCACCTGTTTACTGTGATCTTATTGCATGTGTATGTATGTATATGTATATATATATATATATATATATATATATATATATATATATATATATATATATATATATATATATATATATATATATATATATATATATATATATATATATATATATATATATATATATAATGTATATGTAAAACTGGTCAGTTAGCAAGAACTCATTTAAAATTAAGCCTTTTTAAAATTTTCTCTTATACATTTAAAGATATATTTTTTCATTTATGTTAATATAAAAATCAATGATTTTGTACCAAAAGAACTTTAGGAAACTTACCGAACCTTATTATAACATTAACAATTTAATTTAGCCTAATCCAACTAAATATATTTTATGTAAGTTTACAATAACTTAATAATAAACACAATGAAATATATTTTTTTTTCGTTAGATTCAGATTAATTTTTATCAAATTATTGTAAGAAGAAAAACTTTAATTTTTCTCTTTTAGGTTACATATATAATATGTGTGTAAATATAGTAAATAATAAACAAATTTTGCTGGTGAGAAAGACAAAGAATGTTTTTGTAAACATTTATTGAAAGAATTTCTCTTTAGGGTTATAAATCCATGACAATCTTCAGGACTCGTGTTCAAGAACGTGACATAATGTTATACAAACATATTACGTAATAATAATTACACATAAGCAAAGCATGATAAAATTAAAGAAAATAAAACAGGTAACGACACCAGTGAGGTGTTGACATGTTCTGTATGAATTATTCAGTTGCTCTCCAAAACAAACTAAAACATTTAACATAAACAGAACACTGAACTCGCCGATAGAGGGGAAAACTACAATTGTTTGAGAGTAATTACGTTAACTGCATAAACATCGTCATTTAGTTCAGGTATAGGTAGTTTAACATTTAAGCCTTTTAAAAATCTGTCAACCCAGTGTGTTATGAGCTAACAGTTTGGTCAACTTAAACCTGGACTAATTGATGATGAATCTGTAATTAATTTATTTACTCTGAAATATTTAAAGTGTACACTCTTTCGGCGAGTTCAGTTTTCTTTCTATTCTCAATGTTTTTGTCTTGTGGAGTAAATGCCTGATTCATATAGGAAATAACATCAATTACTTAACTCTCTGATTGTAAATTCTTAAAATTTTCTAATGTTCTGCAAAAGTGCTTTGTAGTTTCTCTTATGTAATATATCTGTACAATATTATGCCATGGTCCCTAAATCATGACTTCTGAAGAGGATAATAAATTTATCACCGAAAATTGAATTCTTGCATTAAATGTTCAGCGAAGATGATATTGGTCTTTTTCACACACACACACACACACACACACACACACACACACACAAACACATAAACATATATAATATGCATTTGTGATTTAACATTCATATTCTAGAGATAATTGCCGTAAAATCCAGATACATAAAATAAATGAATACAGAGGAGACAAGTATATACTTTGCTGATGTAATTCACAAAGTTAAACGCATTTGTTTGAGGTCCGAAAAATCAGCCTCACAGTCAGAATACTTTCTCTTGTATTTACTGCTGTTGCCGAGCTCTGTCTCTTGGGCCTTCTCATTTGCAAATCATTTAGTAATGCGCTTTTACCTAGAAGGGGGCAGTAACATGACCGATGGATATTAATAATTTTGTGTGATATGAAACAAATGATTCCTGACAGTGCTGGTGACGAGCTCTTGATCTAAAGAACTGGAGTTACTCTCCTTCCCTCTCTCGGATCAAACCTGATTTCCTAACGTTCCCCAGGCATTGCATGACCCCTACAGGCATAGCACTCCCTATGAATGTAATTATAGTAATTAAGGTGGCTGCTGGTCTAATAAGTCTCTGGAGTCTGCCGGTCTAATTCACTCCTTTCTCATTGCTTTTCTCTCACCCCTCTCCAAATCTTTCCCTCATTCACCCTCTCCTATTCTTTCCACCCATTCACCCTTTCCCATTCTTTCTCCCATTCACCATCTTCTATTCTTTTTCCATTCACCCTCTCCTATTCTTTTCCCATTCTCCCTCTCCTATTCTCTCCCCCCATTCACCCTCTCTCTTTCTTTCCCCCATTCACCTCCTCTCGTTCTTTCCCTCATCTAATCTCTCCTGTTCTTTTTCCTCATTCTCTCACTTTCTCTCGCCTTCCATCCCTTTTTTTCCTCCTGGCCTACTTACTACTTCTTTCCCTTCCCCTTCCATCTTTTTCTCTCGCCATTCATCCTCTCGTCTACTTTCTCCTCCTATCCCCTCTTACCCAAATCTTTTCCTTTCCTTCAATACTCTAACCTTTCTTCCCTCCTCCTTCATCTCATTAGTTCTTCCACCTTATTCCTTCCATTCCTCTACCTTCTCTTTTCACCCTTCTTTCTTTCCTCTTCTTTTTATTTTTTTAAAAATTTCAAATACCTATAACTGAGGTAAATTTTTAAGACTCCTCTATAACAATTATGTAGAACTTCTCTATAATAGTTAAGTTCTTCTCTATAACAATTATTAAATGCTTCATTATAACAAATTAGTAACGACTCTGTATCTTATATAGGAAGTCTTAATATAATTTCTCTCTCTATATATATAACACTTATTCTATAATTATTATAAATTTTCCATTTCAATAATATTTAATTATAAAAGATTATAACTGTTATAAAAGAATCTTTTATATCGATTATAAATGATTTCTTAACACTTATAAAGGTTTCTATAATAATTAAGGGCTTATCTATAATTCTAATATTTTCATATATTTCGTTAGAGATCTTTAGGTTTCCAGCTCCACTGATCCTTCTTTCATTTTTCTCTATTCCTTTCTCCTTTTCTCTTCTTATAATTTATCCTTTCTTATTTTTCTTTCCCTCTTCTTTCCAGTTCTTCCTTCTTTTCCACTTTTCTCTAAACCATCACTCCCTTCTTTCATCCCTTCGCCTCTTTTGCATCCCATCGCGTCATTGAGGACCCTCACTCTATTCGTTCTTCTCTTTGATCTCTTTCTCCCTCCCTTTCTCCTTCCCGTCCCTACCCATAATTTACTATATTACTCTTCCTTTCTCGTCCCTTGGATCTCTTTCATCATTCACTCTCTCATTTTTTTCTTTCCTTTTTACCCCTCTTCTCTCCTGCTTTCTTGTTTCTATCCCCCCTCCCTCTCATGTATATATAACGCTTATGGATAAGCGACTCTTCACATCAGATTTGCTCCAACAAATCTTCCACCATTTCATCTCTCCATTGTTCTGCCATTTCTTTCACTTTACCCTCAATATCTTCTTCTGTCTGCATCCACCTCACTACATTGTTATACTTTTCAAAGTTTAGTTCACATCTCTTAACTGAATACACAAGTTCTATAAAAACCTCCTAGGTGAGAATTTTTGACAATTTTTCGTATTCCCCGGGTAACTATGCCTTCCATCCCCTGGCCTTCATGCTTGTCTGATCCGAATCCTGTTCATCCTCAACCCTCTCTTCCTCTTCCCTCTCGTACTCCTCTCTCTTCTTCCATCTACCTTAAGCTTTTAATTTTCATGACTTCCCTTCATTATCACCACCACAATCACCACCACCATTATCACCATCATCACCACCACCACCATTATAACCACCAATCATCATCACCACAATCATCACCGCCGTCATCACCTCCACAACCGTCATCACCACCACCGTCATCACCACCACCGCCACCATCATCACCACCGCCACCATCATCACCACCGCCACCATCATCACCACCACTACCGTCACCATCCTCCCCCTGGGATTCATAGCTAGAAATTTAGAGCACCAAAAAAAATAAAAAGTAAATGTCACATACCTATTAACGAAAAATTTAGACATGAATGGCTTCTACACTCCAGTGAACTGACGAACTTACAGAAGAGGACATTTTAGGCGAAACGTTTCACTTATGAAGGTCCTGATCCGTGCATGTGTGTCTCTTACCTACAACTTGGCGTTACGTCAGTACCATTTCTTCTCATAAGGAAACAGTTCTAATTGTAACGAACTTTAGACCTGATCTTGAACGCACTGTTAGTTTTCCATCCCCAAATTGCATAGAAAAATAAAGTTGAGCTGGAAAGCTCGTAGCGACAGTGTCATTTACTCAGGCGTGTTGGTATTGACATGACATTCTAGCTCAAAACTCTTTTAATGTTGAGGGTAAAAAGAGCCTTTTCCAATGCTTAATCTCCACAGCAGAGAAAGAAGCGATCAGTTCTCTGAAATAGACTGTAAAGGTTTCTGTTATGTGTTTTGTGTCGTTTAAATCCAGGTATTATTTCAGTTAAATCAATGTAATTTCCTTTAGGAATTAGTCACATGTGAAACACCTGATTCATCAAGACAAACTTATTGATCTGATAAAAAAAAAACCCTAGTTGACGAAATGTCTTCCTGCTATCATCCAGGTATTGTACATGTCTCATTCATCATACTGAGGCTATTGTGTATCATTGTAGTGTTCCATCTTTAAGCTGTCTTCCTCCCTACAGTATCATGTAACCTAAATTCTCCCTGACTGCCCTAGACAATCCCTGCTATCGATATCCATCAACATATACTTCCCACCAAATCAAGTAATCTTTCATTTCTCTCTCCTGCCCCGTGACGTCCACCACAGTATGATACCGTCCCTATAATTCCCTTTACACAACGAATTTTTGTGTTCCAACTCCTTTCTTATCTAATGTACATATCAATGCCTCTCTCTCTCTCTCTCTCTCTCTCTCTCTCTCTTTTACCGTGCCTCTTCCCCTTTAATATCTTTAATAGTTCACCTGGTTATTAGACCAAGTCTATTATCTCCTCTCTTTCATATTCCGACCCATCCACGGAAAAAAGAAGACTGGAAAGAGAGAGAGGGAGGGAAGAGAGAGAGAGGGGGAAGAGAGAGAGAGGGGGAAGAGAGAGAGAGAGGGGGGGAAGAGAGAGAGAGAGAGAGGGAAGAGAGAGAGAGAGAGAGAGTGGGAAGAGAGAGAGAGAGAGAGAGAGAGAGAGAGAGAGAGAGAGAGAGAGAGAGAGAGAGAGAGAGAGAGAGAGAGAGAGAGAGAGAGAGAGAGAGAAGAGAGAGAGAGAGGGAGGGAGGGAGAAGAGAGACAGAGAGGGAGAAGAGAGAGAGACAGAGAGGGAGAAGAGAGACAGACAGAGAGGGAGAAGAGAGACAGACAGAGAGGGAGAAGAGAGACAGACAGAGAGGGGGAAGAGAGAGAGACAGAGAGGGGGAAGAGAGATAGAGTGAAGAAAGAGAGACGGAGAGAGAAGGGTTGTGACAGCCATGATAAAATGAAATTTAAAACGAGGGAAAGCCAGATGATGGATGCATTGAGGGAGTTTGAAGATCTCCTTTAACCGAGGGGAATCAAGACCTGAATAGAATTCCTCCGGTCAATTTGAATCCAGTCTGGGTGTGCTAATCAAAAGAGAAGGTCCTTAAAGAGACTCTTTACCACGAGTTAAGTGGGTCGGGAGAGGGAAGAGACTATATGTTCGTTGGTTTATCCATTTGTTTACTTAATGTTTCATGGCTTAACTTACTTTGGTTAGACGTTTTTCTTATTTGTGTCTTATTATAAGTCTTTGCAAATTTGTTTAGGTTCTTGCCTTTTGCTCATTTTTTTCTTGCTTGTTTCGTTTTACCAGTCCCTGTCTTTGTTTACATTCTTGCCTTTTGTCAAAGGTGATTTTTATTATTTCCTGGAGCTCTGGGCATTGTTTCCATTGAAGCTATTGTTGCTCGAGTTGCAATATTTATATGAATAAGTAGATGGATTGATTGAATTGACTTTTTTCTTGTTTGATATGAAATACAGATTCACTTGCGGATTCAGTATTTATTATCTGAGAAAGAGTTGTGGTTTATTATTGGTTATAAAGGTCAATTTGTCACATTTTTAAGTAGAGTATCTCTTTATTCGAAGTTGGAGTAGTTATTTAGAATTAGAGATCTTTTAATTTAAATCGAGATTTTACTTGTAAAGTGTAGATAACTCAAAAACACTTGGTGCAAAGCAAATATTTATTAAATCAACGTCATCTTGAGACAGGTCACTGCCCGAGCTCCGCAAAAGTTATACTAATGAAAGTCTAAAAATTATGCACATGTCAGATTTATTTATCTGGTGGTATTAAGTGCCTTGAGGGATAGATAGAACTTCACGCTAGTTGGCTAATTTTTAGATTCTCCATTATTCATACTTAATCTTCTCCTCAGTGTTGAAAATATTTCTAACAGTTTTGGAGAATATACACAAGGATCGGGGGGGGGGGAGAAAATATATGCTAAGTGCTAAGCACATACATGTCACTCTGGGCAAGATTTTTCCTAGAGGCTCGATCATCCATCAGCTTTACTCCAATATAGGTACGATAGTTTTCTACTGACTGGCTACACGCACAGTCCAGTAACAAGGTGGAGCGTGTGATGTTTATAGAGGAATAGTGAAGAACAGATGCGCATTAACTGAGACCAAATAAAATACAAATATATGTAAATATTTTTTATATATTTATATATATATATATATATATATATATATATATATATATATACACTGATCTCTGGCTGAAGGAGACTCGAACCAACGAACCTTGGAACAAGGTACGCAGTGCTTTACCAATCTACCCACACTGGACAATACCTTGGAGTCCAGCTTGCGCTAGACTTTGATCCAAGGCAGCCAGCTTTCAGGGAGATGGCTTACAGCTTTTCATCTCATCCCCTGCATGCATCAGCCTTACTAGAGATATTCTCTAGTAAGCCTTCTCCCTGAAAGCTGGCTGCCTTGGATCAAAGTCTAGCGCAAGCTGGACTCCAAGGTATTGTCCAGTGTGGGTAGATTGGTAAAGCACTGTGTACCTTGTTCCAAGGTTCGTAGGTTCGAGTCTCCTTCAGCCAGAGATCAGTGTTTGTGTATATTTCGCCTGCTCTTGCGAATTCCTTGCGCATATATATATATATATATATATATATATATATATATATATATATATATATATATATATAGCACTGGAAATTTAAAAGTGCGATGAAAAAAATATTGAACACGGGACACCACGAGCATAGCTCTGCTCCTGTACCTACAAATAGATAATAACATGAGCGCGCGCGCACACACAAACATATACATACACGTGAGAGAGAGGGAAAGAAGGGAGGCATAGGAGAGAAAGGGTGCCAGACACTCACGGTGTGTAGTTAGTTCACAGCCAGCTGGATTCGTAGTTAGCACTAATGGGTAATTTGGGAGGTCGTAGAGCAGAGTTCCTACGTGACTTGAGGAGTGTGAAGAGGCCAACTGCCCATAACTGCTGAACCCACGGGTTAAACGAGGTGGCTGGAGGTGGGAGATGTTGCCTACTCCTGCTCTGTCTCTGTCTCTCTGTCTCTGTCTTTCTGTCTCACTCTCTCTCTCACTGTATCTTTGTCTCTCTCCCTCTCTCTCTCTCTCTCTCTCTCTCTCTCTCTCTCTCTCTCTCCCTCTCTCTCTCTCCCTGTCTCCCTCCCTCGCTCTCGCTGTCTATATCCAAAACCCGTGTCCCAAACTTCACGAGTTTGCCAGTTACTAACCCTCTGCCTCCTCTTAAAGTCTCGTAACCTCACCATACGGCCTTCACTACCTCCATATAGCTTCAGATCCCAACCACACCCCCTTCTCCACCTTTATAGCCTCACGACCACTCCATTATTTCTCTATACCCTCAGAACCCCCATCACACCTGCTCCACCACCTCCAAATCTGACATCCACAATCTGACATCACCCAACCAACCATGCTCATTTAACTAGCTCAAGAAAATAATCCCGTCAGCTGCTGTATTAAAACTCAATGAAAACCTGTTTATTCTCATATTCTTAATTCCTGAACTTAACCAGCTCTATGTTTACTTAACTCATTTTTACACTAAAACAAAAATTTTGACACAGCACTTTTTTTTAATAATTTTCGCATGAACGTTGTATATTTAAGTGCTCTTATTTATATATTTAATAATAGTGGACTAATATTTAATTCTAAAATAACACCTTTGACCTGTTTCTCTGACACCCTACATGTAATCCCATAACCCCATCGCCGTACTGAGGAAGTCTCCCAGCTCAGGCTGACAGATTACCTAACATCATGTATGCAGTCCATCCTCTGTGATGGACTATGACGGGAAAACAAGGGTAGATTTTACTTCCTCAAAGTAATCCTAAAGAACACGATAGTCGGATACTGCGAGCGTTCCCACCAAGCATCTATTATAAAGAATAAGGTGTAGCCCACTGCTTGTCTACCCGCAATGTAACTATTGTGTAAAATAATGTATTAGCACACGGTTGGGAGTTTCCACAAAATAAATGCACAAAATAGTATACCAGTACAATGCGGCTGTACCCACTTATGCAGTATTAGTCGTATATATTATATTTCCACGTAGCATATCCCTGACAGGCGATGCTGGAGCCTTACCAGAGCTCCGATTCAAACGCTAAGGTGAACTTTTGAGGTCTCTACAAACTGCTATTTCCCCACTAACGAGAAAGTTAATGACTAAATTCTTTATTTCTCCTTAATATCACACTAACGAGAAAGTGAAAGTCTGAACTCAATGTATCTACTTAACGAGGAGAACTCCCCAACTAACAAGACAACCAATGACAACTATATAAATATATATCGTTATTTTCCCCACTAACGAGGAGAAAAATAACCCGAAACCCATGTTGTTATTCCTTCAAGTGCTTCATTACCTGCCGATTTTATTTTCGTCTTTGTCGCAAATTCTCATGATTTCATTAAATCGAAATATGCAATATTAATTTCTCAGGTTTCTGAAGAGGGTGAAGACAGGCTATTATTGGTAAGTGTGTGTGTGTGTTTGTGTGTTTGTGTGTGCGTGTGCGTGTGTGTGTGTATGTGTGTGTGTGTGTGTGCGTGTGTGCGTGCGTGCGTGCGTGCGTGTGTGCGCGCGTGCCTGTGTGTGCGCGTGCGCGTGCGTGTGTGCACGTATGTGCGTGTGCGTCGTCTGCGTGTCCGTCCGCTCACTTACGCATTTTATAATAAATGAAAAGATTTCCTCTATCTGTGCATTCAGACTAAAAAAAGTCACAACACCGTGGCTGGAACAGTTCACCAAATGCCCACACTTAAGAGAGGACCTTCATGACATTTTGGAACGTCTTGGACCATAGACGGTTGTGACCTAACAATGGTCCAGAAGAAATGAGAATAGTCACTGAATTCAGAATATCAAACAGTACGATGTTTTTGATACGTGCCGGGAGATATTTTAATGAACTCTCTTCTCACTGATAATGAAATGAAATAATCTAACATGAGGAAAAGACATGTTTAACAAATGCTTTGAACCGCTAGCTATCATTCTAAAGATGGGAACACAGGCTATGAAACAGTCTACTTTAAAAAAAAAATCTAACGCTAAGAAGCTTTCGAATTAAAGAAAGCTAACTCTGTCAAAATATTAGTTAAATTCATCAAATTAAATCAACCCCAGCAGCAGGTAAGCCCTACTAACACTGAGAAAGCAGATGAACTCAGTAAACTAACTATGCACAAGTAGAAAGTAAATAAAGCAAACTAGTTCTGCACAAGAAGCAAGTAAGTGGCCTTGATAGACTAACTCTGCAAAAAAGAAGCAGGTGAAAATAATAACTTTGAGAGATAGCAGTTGAACTCAGCAAACGAACTCTTCCCGAGAAGTAGGCGAACTTATCACATTAGCTCTGAGAAGCAGCAGTTGAACTCAACAAGCTTAATTCTTTATAGGAACTAGTCGAACTCAATGAAGTCTCCCACTAGACATAGTTAAACTAAACACATGGATCTGGTCTCCCGATTTGTCTTCCCTCGCTGAAGGAAGCTCTGAGAGATAAAACTACGATATTGCAAGGGTAACCTCTCCGCGTACCTCCCACAGCGATAATCGTGGTCTCGTCATTGTTCTCTGTAAGCTTCCACTAATTGCTCAGTTACCGCTGGTTGTTTGACTCTGTGAGTGTGTCGAAATCAGTGAGTTGTGTGGTCTGTTTTTCTTGGTCTGTGTCTTTGTGCCAGAAAGAGAAAGGGGGGGGGGGAAGAGGTAAGGGGGAAGAGTGATGATGATAATATTTACAGTAGAAGGGCTATTCACCTAATGGCCATCTTCAGTGTTTAGTTAATCATATCAAAAACAATGTATACATTAGTAACATAAAGGCACAATACCGTGACTGAAACAATACTCGAATAACCCGCACATGTAAGAGAGGAGCTTACGACGACGTTTCGGTCCGACTTGGACCATTTACAAAGTCACAATGTGACTTTGTAAATGGTCCAAGTCGGACTGAAACGTTGTCGTAAGCTCCTCTCTCCTATGTTCGGGTTATTTGAGTATGCATTAGTTGTAGCACATGCTACATCTTCTTCGATAACATTCCCACAATCTAAAACTCTGACAAAAAAAAAAAGTAATGAATACAATAGGCGCCGTCTATATTTTTACGTTAATGGTATACATAAATTACCTATCGGAGGAATTAGCAAAACGAAAAACGTAACAACGGGTGTAGTGTAGTTTAGAGGTAGGGGAGGTTGTGAAGGGAAGGTCATTGGTGGACTTCAATATTAATAATTGTTGACTTAATTATTGATATATATAATCCTTATTATCAACGACCAACTGGTATTCACTAATTTAACCATTCCAGACATAATTTAGTGACAGTGAAGTAAATCCAGCCCCCCATTTCCCATTCTCAATGTGATGTTTGTAATGTCTCTTCTGACATGTATTATGTTTCTGGTAGTCTCTTTGATTCCCCTTCTCTCGTTATTTTGCAATAATCCGAATTGAATTCCCGCAACAACTTGACTGACTACGTCTGCAGCCCATTAAGACATCGAAGATTTTCCTGTCCTTTCCCGCCTCAGGAACGGGAATAGTTAAGGCATACCTTAACTATTCCTTCAGAAGGATTTTATTTACGACATTTGTCAGGTTCGTCTTTAAATATGTGACCCCAGCATCGAACACACGCACAAATATGTATGTTAAGGAACTATAAAAAGATCCAGAGTTTAGTAAGAAAATAGTGTGTAGTGAAAAGTTGTTTGAATAATGAGTAAGTGGATCAAGATAAATGAGGAGAGGGCTGAGGCAAACAGTAAACAAAGCAGCAAGAGTTTGCATTGTAAGGCAATAAAGATTGCAATTATCATTTTATAGGCGGGAGTTATAAATCAACCCATGCAAACCTAACTAAGCGAGTACACTCCCTCACACACTCTCTCTTCACACCGTAGTCATACTCGAAACGCATCACCCACCAAGATGCAAAATTTGATAAAGAATGCATGAGAGGGTGTGGCTGGAGCGTGCCAGTCTCACATAATGGAAGTGAGAAATGGGAGAATTACAGGAGTAGGGAGGAAACGCGTTGGGAAGTAAGGCGGAGAGAGGAATAGAAGGATTGCAGGATTAGGAAGGAGAGACGAAGGGAAGGATTACAGGGGTAAGGAGGAGAGGAATGGAATGGTTACAGGGGGTGGGAGGAAAGATATTCCTGACACATATAAGAGAGGGAGAAAGACTGAGAACTGGAAGAAAAGCGGGAAAAGGATGGATAGTCCTGATACAAGAACGGGAAAGAGAGGCCAGAAAAGAGGAAGAACAACAAGAAGAGACGAGCTAGCCCTGCCATGCGAACGAGAAGAGAAAGGATTGGAGAATATCATGAATAAACCGGGAAGAAGAAGAGACGCTTCTTCCAGACTAACTAAAGGAGGCTGGAATATATAAAAAAATAATTTATCTGAAAATTGTATGGGATTACTTCATTGTTTTGTGAGGTCCCACTGACCTGTATTATGTATATTAATTGCTTGATGATATTTTGCTCTAATGTATTAAGAAAAAATTGCTACAAATATTTAAAAAAAAATTTCGAATGATTCCACCCATAGGTTATCGTCTGTAAATCCAGTGATTAACTCTGTTTACACGATCTGGTAAGGAATTGAAACTGGTCTCCCCTTCCTTGGATCATACTTGATTACTTCCCTATAATAACATATATATATATATATATATATATATATATATATATATATATATATATATATATATATATAGATATATATATATTTTATTATCACACTGGCCGATTCCCACCAAGGCAGGGTGGCCCGAAAAAGAAAAACTTTCACCATCATTCACTCCATCACTGTCTTGCCAGAAGGGTGCTTTACACTACAGTTTTTAAACTGCAACATTAACACCCCTCCTTCAGAGTGCAGGCACTGTACTTCCCATCTCCAGGACTCAAGTCCGGCCTGCCGGTTTCCCTGAATCCCTTCATAAATGTTACTTTGCTCACACTCCAACAGCACGTCAAGTATTAAATACCATTTGTCTCCATTCACTCCTATCAAACACGCTCACGCATGCCTGCTGGAAGTCCAAGCCCCTCGCACACAAAACCTCCTTTACCCCTTCCCTCCAACCCTTCCTAGGCCGACCCCTACCCCGCCTTCCTTCCACTACAGACTGATACACTCTTGAAGTCATTCTGTTTCGCTCCATTCTCACTACATGTCCGAACCACCTCAACAACCCTTCCTCAGCCCTCTGGACAACAGTTTTGGTAATCCCGCACCTCCTCCTAACTTCCAAACTACGAATTCTCTGCATTATATTCACACCACACATTGCCCTCAGACATGACATCTCCACTGCCTCCAGCCTTCTCCTCGCTGCAACATTCATCACCCACGCTTCACACCCATATAAGAGCGTTGGTAAAACTATACTCTCATACATTCCCCTCTTTGCCTCCAAGGACAAAGTTCTTTGTCTCCACAGACTCCTAAGTGCACCACTCACTCTTTTTCCCTCATCAATTCTATGATTCACCTCATCTTTCATAGACCCATCCGCTGACACGTCCACTCCCAAATATCTGAATACATTCACCTCCTCCATACTCTCTCCCTCCAATCTGATATTCAATCTTTCATCACCTAATCTTTTTGTTATCCTCATAATCTTACTCTTTCCTGTATTCACCTTTAATTTTCTTCTTTTGCACACCCTACCAAATTCATCCACCAATCTCTGCAGCTTCTCTTCAGAATCTCCCAAGAGCACAGTGTCATCAGCAAAGAGCAGCTGTGACAACTCCCACTTTGTGTGTGATTCTTTATCTTTTAACTCCACGCCTCTTGCCAAGACCCTCGCATTTACTTCTCTTACAACCCCATCTATAAATATATTAAAAACCACGGTGACATCACACATCCTTGTCTAAGGCCTACTTTTACTGGGAAAAAATTTCCCTCTTTCCTACATACTCTAACTTGAGCCTCACTATCCTCGTAAAAACTCTTCACTGCTTTCAGTAACCTACCTCCTACACCATACACTTGCAACATCTGCCACATTGCCCCCCTATCCACCCTGTCATACGCCTTTTCCAAATCCATAAATGCCACAAAGACCTCTTTAGCCTTATCTAAATACTGTTCACTTATATGTTTCACTGTAAACACCTGGTCCACACACCCCCTACCTTTCCTAAAGCCTCCTTGTTCATCTGCTATCCTATTCTCCGTCTTACTCTTAATTCTTTCAATTATAACTCTACCATACACTTTACCAGGTACACTCAACAGACTTATCCCCCTATAATTTTTGCACTCTCTTTTATCCCCTTTGCCTTTATACAAAGGAACTATGCATGCTCTCTGCCAATCCCTAGGTACCTTACCCTCTTCCATACATTTATTAAATAATTGCACCAACCACTCCAAAACTATATCCCCACCTGCTTTTAACATTTCTATCTTTATCCCATCAATCCCGGCTGCCTTACCCCCTTTCATTTTACCTACTGCCTCACGAACTTCCCCCACACTCACGAAAGCGCTTGGAATTTCTCTATTCTTTCAGAATGGTTGTTTTGCATATATATATATATATATATATATATATATATATATATATATATATATATATATATATAATATGTATATATATATATGCATTATATATATATATATATATATATATATATACATATGTATATATATATGCATAATATATATATATGTATATATATACTTATATATATATATTTATATATATATATATATATATGCATATATATATAATCATAATATTGTATCACGTACATTGAGGGTGTTTGTACTGGTAATACGTCTAGCAAAAATATTTTAGCCAGAAATCAATTATGCATTACTGCAGCATCCAAAAATGTTTATCCTATTAACGTCCCACAGTGATCACCTTCCTCACTGACCACCTCCACAATGACGACTTCCCTAAGTGATCACCTACTTCAGATACCACCTCTCAGTGACCTCCTTCCTCAGTGACCTCCTTCCTCAGTGACCTCCTTCCTCAGTGACCTCCTTCCTCAGTGACCTCCTTCCTCAGTGACCTCCTTCCTCAGTGACCTCCTTCCTCAGTGACCACCTTCCTCAGTGACCACCTCTCTGTGACCATCTCCCTAAACTGACCGCCTTCCTCAGTGAAACCCTCTTTCACTATGTCAAGCTCATAAAGTCAGTTAACATTCTTATTGAAATGTAAAGTTATATACAAAGGCAAAGAGATAGAAAAAAAAGGGCTGGAACAAGCCATTGTGAGACAGGAACTACCTCCAACTCAGCAGTTTTCCAGAGTAATATGAAAGGAAAAAACCGTGGTGTAGATATCAGCTGTGGTGTAGTGAGCGGGTGTGACAGGCTGGGGGTCTGCAAGCCAGTATCCATTTATCGTTGGGAAGTACGAGCGTCGGTGGTGGGTGTGGGCATATGTGTATGTGTGTGCGAGTGGATATAACTTAATATTCTGGACGTCGGGATGTTCACTGACTTGGCCATGGCTCATTTGCAGACTTCCAGCAGCTGGCAGTGATGGATGGAGGCACTGTGAGGACGAAGTGCTGGTGGCCCTTATGCCCGGGTTGTGCGTGTATTCACTTCTGAATTCCTCCTCTGCAGGAAATTTTCAAGTAAACTCTCTGCCATACAATTTATTGACTTTAGGTTCTCCTCAGAACTCACTTCCCTCAACTGCGGGATTATTTTTGTGGATATTGTCGAGTTTTATATATCCTTTACCAAGATGTGTTAAGAGGTTTCTGAAAGCAGGCCTGAGATTAACTAACTTCGCTTATGCAGCAGATATGAGATTTAGGTGCATCTTTGGTGATATGTTAAACATGATGTTCGCTCAAAGACCATTCTTCAACGATACTTGTAGTTACTCGCGATTCAAGCTGTCTTGCGTCTCTGGTTTTCTCTTCCACTCCTAATTTTCATTACCTTGCACTTGTTTGACCAGTCTTTCAGCTTGTTCCAATCATTCGGTAGCTGGTGTCTATCCTCACTTTCCCATCCTGAAAAGTCTGCTCATATGAACACCTTCTTTCGTATGCACGTTAAGTATTGATTCAGTGTAGTACTTTACCACATATCCCTGCTTGCTCCTCTAATTTGTGAATCAGTGTCTGGTGGGGAATTGTTTGAGATGTTTTTCTTCAGTCCAGTAATATTCAGGTGACTCATCCTTGTCTTTTTTTGCTGAATTTCCGTTATTCTATCATTGAACTCCAGTACGTTAGTGAGGCAGGATTTACCTTTCTTAAATACATGCTGATCCAATACTCTAGGCAATATGCGTTATATTAGTGATTCTAACCTGCAATTCATTGCCCCTTGTTCGCCTCCAGCTTGCATTTTAAGATAACGTTTGCAGTTTTCCTGACGTTTAGTGGTTTTCCTGATTCGAATGACACGAAATAAATTTTTACTATAGGATCACACAATAGCCCCGCTTCTTCTTTCAGTATCCATGGCGAAGTGTTGTCAGGCCATATGACTTTTAACGTGTCCAACACGTTTAGTAATTTTATTAGCCTCTCCTTTGAAGCGTGAATTCTATCCAGTTTCTGCTGGTTAGCCATTTCGCCCTTGCTTCCTTGCACCTTCCATGATTCCCCAGTGAATACTTTCTTAAATCTTCAGGCTAATTCTCATAAACCTCACTATCGTCTTCTACAAGTACCTCTCTTTCTCTCTTCTTGACCATTTTAATTTGATCTTTCACAGATGTCTTCCTTATGTGACTATGTAGTAGTAGTAGTAGTAGTAGTAGTAGTGTGTGTGTGTGTGACTGGGTATGTGTAAACACATTCTTTGCTTCCCATTTACATCTGATTATCTTCCAGGTTCTTGCATCCTACGTCCATTCCCTTGTCCCCTCAAGGAAGGCTCCTTGACGCTGGTGAGGGGCTCTTGATCTAGGGAATTGGATCTGTGCTCCAGTTCCCTGAATTAAGCCTGAATGCCTTCCATCCCCCCATAGGCGCTGTATAATCCTACGGGTTTAGTGCTTCCCCCTTGATTATAATAATAATAATAATACGTCCATTCCCCCATCCCAACTACCAACAACCTTACAGGTTTTAGTGGCCGAGGTTGGAGGATGGAGGATAGATCTTCCTTCACTCATTAATTCCTAAAGCTGAATGACCCATACGGGTTAATTGATTTACATATCTTAAATAAATAGTAATAAATATGCCTACCGTTTTAAATTCTCTCTCCCTACTCCCCCTCTTCCTCCCATCTACCCTCCCACAATAGCTGTTTTTTTTTCGCCATCTTTGGTAGTTCTCACCCTCTCATTCTCACTTCCCCTCCCCCTAACCTTTATTCGCTCTCACTCTCGCTCCCCGTCCTTCATCCCCTATTCCACCTCGCTCCCTGTCACCCCATATTCCACCTCGCTCCTTATTCACCCTCACCACCCTTTACCCTCACTACCATCACAACAGCTGTAACAGTAACAAGACCTAACAATTGTTCAATTATTTCCCTCTTGTTTACACCCTCGCTCACTATCCTCTTACCAAGTGTTGCCAACTCTAATACAAAATACATATTGTCGGCTCTCTCATACAGCCTCATACTTTGCATATATTCTGATAAGTATATCTCTCTGGATATGTACGCACCGAAAGCAACAATGCATGCACACTTAAAGGAGAGCATATTCTATACGCATGTACTTAGTTTATTTTAATCTCCGTTTTAGGGATTAAATTCTGGCGGTGAACGGCTTACATGCAGTTTTAGTGACCCCTTCGTGTAGTCGATAGCTTTAAACCCAATTAACCAGCCAACATCCCAAATATAACCCACAATAAAAATATTGACAACTCTCGCCCTTCCCCTAAACTCACTTTTAGGAGTCCAATTAATTCTGAAATAGAGGTAATTTAACAACGTCTCGAACTGAGCAGTTCGAACTTATTTTTTTTTTTTTTATTATCACACCGGCCGATTCCCACCAAGGCAGGGTGGCCCGAAAAAGAAAAACTTTCACCATCATTCACTCCATCACTGTCTTGCCAGAAGGGTGCTTTACACTACAGTTTTTAAACTGCAACATTAACACCCCTCCTTCAGAGTGCAGGCACTGTACTTCCCATCTCCAGAACTCAAGTCCGGCCTGCCGGTTTCCCTGAATCCCTTCATAAATGTTACTTTGCTCACACTCCAACAGCACGTCAAGTATTAAAAACCATTTGTCTCCATTCACTCCTATCAAACACGCTCACGCATGCCTGCTGGAAGTCCAAGCCCCTCGCACACAAAACCTCCTTTACCCCCTCCCTCCAACCCTTCCTAGGCCGACCCCTACCCCGCCTTCCTTCCACTACAGACTGATACACTCTTGAAGTCATTCTGTTTCGCTCCATTCTCTCTACATGTCCGAACCACCTCAACAACCCTTCCTCAGCCCTCTGGACAACAGTTTTGGTAATCCCGCACCTCCTCCTAACTTCCAAACTACGAATTCTCTGCATTATATTCACACCACACATTGCCCTCAGACATGACATCTCCACTGCCTCCAGCCTTCTCCTCGCTGCAACATTCATCACCCACGCTTCACACCCATATAAGAGCGTTGGTAAAACTATACTCTCATACATTCCCTTCTTTGCCTCCAAGGACAAAGTTCTTTGTCTCCACAGACTCCTAAGTGCACCACTCACTCTTTTTCCCTCATCAATTCTATGATTCACCTCATCTTTCATAGACCCATCCGCTGACACGTCCACTCCCAAATATCTGAATACGTTCACCTCCTCCATACTCTCTCCCTCCAATCTGATATTCAATCTTTCATCACCTAATCTTTTTGTTATCCTCATAACCTTACTCTTTCCTGTATTCACCTTTAATTTTCTTCTTTTGCACACCCTACCAAATTCATCCACCAATCTCTGCAACTTCTCTTCAGAATCTCCCAAGAGCACAGTGTCATCAGCAAAGAGCAGCTGTGACAACTCCCACTTTGTGTGTGATTCTTTATCTTTTAACTCCACGCCTCTTGCCAAGACCCTCGCATTTACTTCTCTTACAACCCCATCTATAAATATATTAAACAACCACGGTGACATCACACATCCTTGTCTAAGGCCTACTTTTACTGGGAAAAAATTTCCCTCTTTCCTACATACTCTAACTTGAGCCTCACTATCCTCGTAAAAACTCTTCACTGCTTTCAGTAACCTACCTCCTACACCATACACTTGCAACATCTGCCACATTGCCCCCCTATCCACCCTGTCATACGCCTTTTCCAAATCCATAAATGCCACAAAGACCTCTTTAGCCTTATCTAAATACTGTTCACTTATATGTTTCACTGTAAACACCTGGTCCACACACCCCCTACCTTTCCTAAAGCCTCCTTGTTCATCTGCTATCCTATTCTCCGTCTTACTCTTAATTCTTTCAATTATAACTCTACCATACACTTTACCAGGTACACTCAACAGACTTATCCCCCTATAATTTTTGCACTCTCTTTTATCCCCTTTGCCTTTATACAAAGGAACTATGCATGCTCTCTGCCAATCCCTAGGTACCTTACCCTCTTCCATACATTTATTAAATAATTGCACCAACCACTCCAAAACTATATCCCCACCTGCTTTTAACATTTCTATCTTTATCCCATCAATCCCGGCTGCCTTACCCCCTTTCATTTTACCTACTGCCTCACGAACTTCCCCCACACTCACAACTGGCTCTTCCTCACTCCTACAAGATGTTATTCCTCCTTGCCCTATACACGAAATCACAGCTTCCCTATCTTCATCAACATTTAACAATTCCTCAAAATATTCCTTCCATCTTCCCAATACCTCTAACTCTCCATTTAATAACTCTCCTCTCCTATTTTTAACTGACAAATCAATTTGTTCTCTAGGCTTTCTTAACTTGTTAATCTCACTCCAAAACTTTTTCTTATTTTCAACAAAATTTGTTGATAACATCTCACCCACTCTCTCATTTGCTCTCTTTTTACATTGCTTCACCACTCTCTTAACCTCTCTCTTTTTCTCCATATACTCTTCCCTCCTTGCATCACTTCTACTTTGTAAAAACTTCTCATATGCTAGCTTTTTCTCCCTTACTACTCTCTTTACATCATCATTCCACCAATCGCTCCTCTTCCCTCCTGCACCCACTTTCCTGTAACCACAAACTTCTGCTGAACACTCTAACACTACATTTTTAAACCTACCCCATACCTCTTCGACCCCATTGCCTATGCTCTCATTAGCCCATCTATCCTCCAATAGCTGTTTATATCTTACCCTAACTGCCTCCTCTTTTAGTTTATAAACCTTCACCTCTCTCTTCCCTGATGCTTCTATTCTCCTTGTATCCCATCTACCTTTTACTCTCAGTGTAGCTACAACTAGAAAGTGATCTGATATATCTGTGGCCCCTCTATAAACATGTACATCCTGAAGTCTACTCAACAGTCTTTTATCTACCAATACATAATCCAACAAACTACTGTCATTTCGCCCTACATCATATCGTGTATACTTATTTATCCTCTTTTTCTTAAAATATGTATTACCTATAACTAAACCCCTTTCTATACAAAGTTCAATCAAAGGGCTCCCATTATCATTTACACCTGGCACCCCAAACTTACCTACCACACCCTCTCTAAAAGTTTCTCCTACTTTAGCATTCAAGTCCCCTACCACAATTACTCTCTCACTTGGTTCAAAGGCTCCTATACATTCACTTAACATCTCCCAAAATCTCTCTCTCTCCTCTGCATTCCTCTCTTCTCCAGGTGCATACACGCTTATTATGACCCACTTCTCGCATCCAACCTTTACTTTAATCCACATAATTCTTGAATTTACACATTCATATTCTCTTTTCTCCTTCCATAACTGATCATTTAACATTACTGCTACCCCTTCCTTTGCTCTAACTCTCTCAGATACTCCAGATTTAATCCCATTTATTTCCCCCCACTGAAACTCTCCTACCCCCTTCAGCTTTGTTTCGCTTAGGGCCAGGACATCCAACTTCTTTTCATTCATAACATCAGCAATCATCTGTTTCTTGTCATCCGCACTACATCCACGCACATTTAAGCAACCCAGTTTTATAAAGTTTTTCTTCTTCTCTTTTTTAGTAATTGTATACAGGAGAAGGGGTTACTAGCCCATTGCTCCCGGCATTTTAGTCGCCTCATACGACACGCATGGCTTACGGAGGAAAGATTCTTTTCCACTTCCCCATGGACAATAGAAGAAATAAAAAAGAGCAAGAGCTATTTAGAAAAAGGAGAAAAACCTAGATGTATGTATATATATATATGCATGTGCGTGTCTGTGAAGTGTGACCAAAGTGTAAGTAGGAGTAGCAAGATATCCCTGTTATCTTAGCGTGTTTATGAGACAGAAAAAGAAACCAGCAATCCTACCATCATGCAAAACAGTTACAGGTTTTTGTTTCACAGTCATCTGGCAGGACGGTAGTACTTCCCTGGGAAAGATAATAGATTATATGGAGACCGAGGATTGCAGGAGACGGCATCAGCGGCAGCCCTAACACCTGTTGTTGGGCAGCTGGCCTGAATTGAGGGTAAAGGGAGGTGAGGGTACAGAGGGGTGATAAAGAAAACAGGGGAGGAAGAAAATGGAGGGGGAGAATTTTATTGGGGGTTAGGGGATAGGGGGTGATGGGAGAGGGGCAGAGGACAAAGAAACATAGGCGTACTTTAAGCAATGTAAAAATATATTTATATATACCAAAAAAATCATGTAAGTTTTACATGAATAAATCCTACTTAATAAGGATAAATATGCTGAAAAATAATGGAATGAGATTTCTAGGATAATGGAAGAAGAATAAAGTGGAAGAGTTTGGGGCCAGTAAAGAGATTAGTAGAAAAGGGGCGAAGAATTGAGAAAATGTAGATTTAGGAAGACAAGAAAAGAGAAGAGGGAAAGACAATAATACTTACAGGAAAGGTGAAATAGCAAGAAGTAGAGCTCACTTGATTACTTTTAAACATGTTTAGCGCTGTACTGTGAAAATAATATAATTTTAAACAGATACACCACTATTATGACAGTCACTTTGAGGGAACACAAGCTATTGCTAGCACAAGCTATTGTTCGAAGCTATTGTTCGAAGCTATTGTTCCAAGTTATTGTCCAGGAGTCACGGAAACATTATAGACTATGTTCCACCAAGATCGGAGTTGCTGTACCTGGGAATATCTCTAGGACAGTAGCTGTATAGTCCTTGTGGCTTAGCGCTTCTTTTTGATTATAATAATATCTCTAGGACAGTAGAAATGAAAATATCATTATGGAAAAAAATCAACAAATATACATACACAGAAGACTGAAATATAGACTAATTAATCTTCCGTGTTTCTGTCTCCATCTGGGTTATTACTGAGCATTGATAAGTATTCATTACACGTTAGTTATTCATATATATATTTGTGTGTGTGTGTGTGTTTGTGTGTGTGTGTGTGTGTGCTCACCTAGTTGAGGTTGCGGGGGTCGAGTCCGAGCCGTGTGTGTGTGTGTGTGTGTGTGTGTGTGTGTGTGTGTTTACAAGAGGCGTGAACAATAGGAAAAGGGTCAGGGAGAGTCTTCATTACTTCTGTACTTAATCACCTCATACAACTTGCATATATAGCACATAATATACATAAAGAGGGGACTTGGAGAGAATGGAAGGGTGTAGACCAAGAAGAAGCAAGGAAGGGGACGTATAAAACGATAAGAATATGAAAGAGTATAGAAAAGGAAAGAGAAGCAGAAACACTTCACAGTCACAGGGGACGTGTGTAGCCGGAGGAAATGGGAAGGATGGAGAGGACAGAACAGTAAAGGGAAGGTAACAATGGGTATAGGGTTGCTGAGGGTAGGGGATGGGAGAATCAGAACAGCTTAGTTTGATCGGCTTAGCCCTGGGTGTCGCTACTCCGCATTACGATGTGTCATTATTTTGAGCAGTAATGTGATTACCAACTGCTGTTACTGCTACTTCGATAGCTGTTGCTGCTACCGTTACAATTACTGCTGCTGGCTCTGTTGCTACTGTTTCTACTGTTGTTGCTGCGGGTTCTGGGGTTTCTACTCTTGCTGCTTTTACCGTTATTGCTGCTGCTGTTATTGCTACTGCTTCAACTACTGCTGCATTAGCTGCTGCTGCTGTTTCGGATGTTGATACTTCTCCCGTTGTTGTTGCTGCTGCTGCTTTACTGACCTGTTTGTTTCTCCTGCTGTTGCTACGACTGTTACTGCTACTGCTGCCACTCTTGCTAATGCTTCCCCTGATATTGTTGCTACTGTTTCAGTAACAGTAATTTTAAAGTTTTATCGGCTTATCTAAATGACCACTTTTATTATTCTCTCTACTGCGTGCATGACTTTAATTGCATTTATAATTGAAGGTGTTTTTAATTTACTGTGTATTTAACGTGCTTGATTAGAAACATTCTATTTCAGTTATGATTTAGCTGTTTGGTTAACAGTGCCAGCCTGGACGGTGTCCTTGCTGGCACGTGCTTATTTTCATCTAGTCATGCCTCCAGTGACCTTGAAATATTAAGAGAACACGTAATGCACAATAAATTGTTATATTTGAAAACGTTTTGTCATGACCTGTATTATGGTGTACGCTAGGAATCTCGCTTTCGAAAATAGTGCCATACATATAAAAGCCAGGAAGCTTGGAAGCAGTCTCGGTGGCATCATCGTCAGGAACACAGCTGAATATTTATGCTTATTCGTGTATTCTCGACACTGTTCTAACATCCGTAGGAAAGACAGAGATTAGTATACATTATATATATATATATATATATATATATATATATATATATATATATATATATATATATATATATATATATATATATATATATATATATATATGTATGTATGTATGTATGTATACACACACAGTCTGTATTCTTTACCATTGTATTTCCACGAGAGATTTGCTTTATTGCATGACACAGTTCCAGGAAAGATTTCAGCTTTCTGGAGTCTTAGTCAATCTCTTGGTCCCAGAGACACCTACACAACCAAGGAATTGGTGTGCAGACTCCGGAGCAGGACATGGCTGAAAACAAAATTTTTTCTCCAACACTGAGGATTAACTATAAACTCACGGCTCTATGAAATACAGCAACCATTACAGTACTACTACAATTAACACCCAACCCAGTTAAGGTAACTGTGTAAAAAAAGTATATGATATAGTTTTGAAATATTTTAAGTCAAATTAATTTTTCAGCTTAACACAATTACTTAGAGGTTCAGAGGAGTAAATATGATGTTCCAAAAAGTTTTATGAATTAGTATAATTTGCATACTGAATGCTACCAAATCCACCGTAAAATATAATCTTCTAAATAAGACACACCGACGTTGAAAGTTTGAAGCCAAAGAGAAAAGGCATTCACCAGGCATCGCACAAATTCTATCAGTTACAGGTATAATACGTGTATTTACACTAATTATTTAGCAAATACTTAGCTTACAATTGAACAGGTAAAAAAGAAAATAAAATAGTCGGAAAAAGAGTAATGCAAAAGACAACTTGTTAAAAAATATACATTGTTAAAAGTTGAGGAAAATGTGGAACACTGTTTATTTTATTTAAAAATATAAAAGGGGGTTGATTGGAACTTTAACTCAAGACTGACTTATCTATGCATTCCAGATTTGACTCAAATGAATAAGCAAGACTGTGGTGTTTACGTTGTGCTGCGTGCTGACAACACTAAACAGTCTCTTATAAAGACAATCACTGCATAATTACACTAATCATATACATTACCGGCAAGTTGATGAATGAAGCACAGGGGCAACATTTGCGTATCTTTATTATGAAGACCTTCGGCGGACCAATGGCTTTTTCAGTTCAGTAAAGGGACTGAATACCTTCTCTCAAGGATGAGGGACTGATTACCTCATCTTTCACTGTCTCTAGTATATAATCTCTTTAGTAGACTGAAAAGGCCACTAGTTTGAGAAAAGTCTAAATATAGGTACCCAGGAATGATTTATATAAAATATCGATGCTATGCAAAACGTGATTTGAATTAACACCTACAATACTCTTGACTGGTAATGAACTGGCAACTTTAATGGCCATTACGACAGTGTAGACGATAGACTTTAAACTCAATTAGCCAACCAATCAACCTATATACCAAGGATATATACAGTGAATATACGAGGAAAATTTAATATAATCTCTATATTAATAATTAAAGAATTCTTGGTTGTTGGTTGTCGAGAAAAAAAAATGAAACATTGAATCCTGAAAGTGAATCCCTGTTGTTGTGAAGATAACATATGCTGCCTCTGTAATCTTTAATTATATGCTGGCACTAACTCGCATGATTTTGAGGTGACCAAGCAATGGCTCGGTGAGGTTCGTTTGGTCGTTTGTCCATGAGTCAATATCCAGGTTTCTTCCTGTATCGCTGTAGTTTGATTAGTTATCAAAATTTAGGGCCGAGTCCCTGCACCCATTGTATGTGTGTGTGTGTGTGTGTGTGTGTGTGTGTGTGTGTGTGTGTGTGTGTGTGTGTGTGTGTGTGTGTGTGTGTGTGTATGTGCATGTGTATGTGTATGTGTTTATGTGTGTGTGTGTGTGTGTGTGTGTGTGTGTGTGTGTGTGTGTGTGTGTGTGTGTGTGTGTGTGTGTAAGTGTGTGTAAGTGTGTAATCCTTTGACTACCGCCTACTGGATGGGGATAAGAACTGGTATTAAACAAAGACATTTGTGATGCAAGTCACATATGCAGTGTTAGAATATTGTACTGAGGGAACATTCCTTCACGACTGGCTTTTTGCAGGACATAAAAAAAATTCCATCCAGTAGATAACGTGCAGAATATTTGCTGCATATTATTGTATCACTGAACAATAGTGGATGAGATCAGTCGCATGCGGCTCGTGGGCCGCGGCTTGGCCGTGTCTCCCCTCAAGGGAGGTTCCTTGATGCTGGTGAAGGGCTCTTGATCTAGGGGATTGGATCTATGCTCGGGTTCCCTGAATTGAGCCTGAATACCTTCCATCCCCCCTCCAACATGCGCTGCATAATCCTACGGGTTTAGCGCTTCCCTATGATTATAATTATAATTATAAACTGACCGCATCTGATCTACATGTTATATGCATCCAACATCCCGGTTGCCGTACGATACGACGTACTGAAGACATTGATGAAGACAAAAATACATATTGCAAGACAGTCTTTGATAGGGACAACCTTTCACTTTGAATGGACCTTCATTAAGTTGTGACAGAGTAAAGCGTTGTCCCTAGTAAAAGTATGCTGAGCAGCTTGTCTTTGTCTTCATCCTGGTTGTTGTTGTAAGTGCTTCCTGTCGTTATGTACCTCTTGATGGCCTTGGGAACCTAATTTATCTTGTTAGACGCTCTCTGTATTTTCGTATAACTTATTTCTCTCTCATGCTCTCTAGCTCTCTCTAGCGCTTTCTCTGCAACTATTGCTTTCCCTCTCTCACTCTCGCTACCTCTCTCTCTCTCTCTCTCTCTCTCTCTCTCTCTCTCTCTCTCACCCATTTTAAGAAAATATATGACCTAGCTCTCCCACGAGAATAAAGGAGTGAGAAGGTCGTCACTACATTACCGTTTACCCTTAACCTTCTTAGTACCACAGCATCAGCACTGAAAGAGAGGAAAATGCATTGTATGACCTTTTCCCATTCTGCCATCTCCAGTTGCCTGCCTTTTCCTAATGATCAACGTCTGGCACTAAGTCAGGCTCCGTCAGTGGAATAAACTGATTAATGGTTGATGGCATTTCGATCACCAGTTAAAAGGAACGTGACTTTTGCCTCCGTGGCCTCTCATGACTTTGAATCTTGACAGCTGTAATCTCTAGCGATTATGGCTCGTGACAGTTATAATCTTTAGTAGTTGTGGCTCCTGAGAGCTGTAAGCTCTAGCGATTGTGGCTCCTACTAGAGTTGTGACACCAGGCAGCTCACTGTTTGCTTCCTTAAAATTAAACTGGAATGGGTGAAGGCACGAAACTTGAATATTTCCTTTCCAGTTTCTTTTTGGCAAATTCTTAGATGAAATAGATGAGTAGCACCTGGTGTGACCAGACACTATGCTGGTGTGACTAGACAGTTCTGGAATCCAAGACACTGTGCTGAGGAACTAGACGTATTCAATCATTAGTCTCCTGAGGCCAGACGAAATTGAAGTGCCCGAGGTGAAGTCATCTCTCTGGCCTTAATTGATGTCGAATGAGTGAACTGACCAGCCAGTAAGAGGAAAAGGAAGGTTTGAATGGCGAGGGATGTGAGAGAAGGAGGCTGTCGAGGAGGAGAGGGTTAAGAAGAGACAAGATGGGATAGGTTGTGGAAGCAAAGTTAGTAGTGTAGTAGTGTGGTCGACCAAGATGTGAGGTAGTTGGAAAAATCAGGGAGTAGGCGGGTCATGATGGTAGTGATTGTTGGGAAGATAGGGGTGTCCAGAGAGAGACAGGGGCTATTGGTATATTGCTTTTTTAAGGATTTTTTATACATACCCTCCAATTTTATTTTTCATTGGTCTAGAGGGCACAAAGAGTGTACATAAAATAAATTTAATCTGTGGTTATCCGGTAAAGTCAATGTAATTTCTCTTATGTAAGGGAGCATAGCAACGAGAAGGAAAAGTGTCTCAACTCGTACCTCAGTCACGACTTTAGTCTCCTGACTTTAGTTTCTAAGAAAAGAGTAGCTCCAATTCCTCCGATCAAGAGTCCTTCAAGGCACACCGCTGAAGACCATTAAGAGAATAACCATCAGCAACGGTCTGTCGGCAAATTCGATGCTGCCAAATGAAGGGCAAAGCAATCTTTCTCTTATACAAAACTTAGATGGGAAAACTTAGTTGGTTCAAGCAGCAGGCGATCACTGTAACTTAGGAGGCTCCATAAAACACCAAACTCCAGTAAACAAGCTCTAAACTGCTGCGACCTACATGAACGGAGTGAATTGGAGGGGAGGTGAAACGAGCGGCAAGTACTGGCGTTCTTGAAGGAAAAAAATCATTATATTGTAGGTAGAACAATTCGTAAATAGCCAACATTTTAAAGAGAAAACGTGAAACGACGCTTAGGCCCTCTGGTGCTGTGATTTAGAAGTTTGTGCTGATTATCTGCATTTATTCTACTGATGGGAAGGGAAGGTTCTGTTCAGGGTAATAGTTGTGTTATATTGCTAAGCGTATGTGGCGCTAGGGTGGGAAGGGTTGCAGGTTGGTAGCGGAGGTCTTTGAGTATTTATTTGATTAGAGTAATGAGTTAGGTAAAGGACACATGTGCAACTAAAGTGATATTTTGCTGTTGCAACGTTTCGCTCTTCAGGGGCTTTGTCAAGCCGTTACACATAAAAGCAGACAAAGAAAGGTTCCCTCGATGGATAGATATGATCGATCATATATTTATAATGATACCTGACTAGCCCGACTGTGGTTCGTACGTCGGGTTGCGTGCGGCCAACAGTAACAGCCTGGTTGATCAGGCCTTGATCCACCAGGAGGTCTGGTCACAGACCGGGCCGCGGGGGCGTTTACCCCCCGAATTCCTCTCCAGGTATACTCCATGTATATTAAACAGTCATGGAAAAATAGCTTATTTTTACCATCTGTAAATAACTTGCTTCAATCTTGAGACAAAAAATTTCTCATCCTGACACTGTCATTTCTCTCTACGCGCAGAAAAAAAAATTAACAAATACAGCAAAAAAATTGAAATCTAATTAAGTATATTTAGGAATTATCTTTTAAAAGTGCCGAAACCGGCCAGAGAGGTGAACCACCACCCAAACGTAACTGCACTACCACCCCAAACCCAAGCTGGCACTACCAACCTTATCACAACCTACCACTCCACTCAAGACATTTTACCACTACCTCCACAAGCAACAGAACTTGCTACCTCTCCTCCCCAACATCCCACAACCATTATCTCACTACTGTCACTGTCTCTTCTCCTCAACATTATCCTACCACTAACAACACCCGCATACGAACACAACTAACAGAATATCACTTGATTATGAGGGCTAGCTATTGATCAATTCTAAATTTTCCGTTTCCTTCCCCTTCCCAACCTCCTTTTCTGGCACACTTTCCTTACTCCCTCCACCTCGTTCCAATATAATACTCAGCCCTCCCATCCCCTTCCGCTTCCTCTCCCTCGCCTCCCTTCCCTCAAGAGCAAAGATTAAACCCCAGTAATATACCAAGCAGAGAGCTTTACTCAAGGGGGCATAAGTTAAATGTTAAGATAGGGAAAAATGTAGTATTCAGTTTATTTGTTTGCAAAGACGTCTTGAGTAATTATAGAATTATTGGCGGTGGAATATAGTGGTGTACTAGTGTGTATAATGTGTATAGGTGTGTGGTGCTTTAGGTGTATGTACTGGAGTACGAGCGTGAACTAGTGCATGGAGGTACTAATGTAGGTGTGTGCACTGGTGTACTGAGGTTACTGGCGTGCGTGTGTATACTGGTGAAGACTTGTGTACTCACATAGGTGTAGTCTCTTAGCTGTTTTTGTGAGGATCAGTCTTAGTACCTAGACCTGCTTAATCGAACGTGACCAAGTGCAATGTGTGTGTGTGTGTGTGTGTGTGTGTGTGTGTGTGTGTGTGTGTGTGTGTGTGTGTGTGTGTGTGTGTGTGTGTGTGTGTGTGTATGTATGTATGTATGTATGTATGTGTGTTTATCGCTCATCCCTTGACTTTTCTCGAAGGATGGCCAACAGCTCTTCACTACGAAAGAATTTCAGGTGATGATTAATAAAAGAGTCGAGAGATTGCAAAATGAAAGAGGAAAGCGATTCATCTCCTAGTAATTATCGGGTCTCGCAAATAGCCTTCTAGTTTTGCCAGAGTTTGTGGCGGCGGAGGTTGACTTCCTATTAGGGGGATATAGGCTTCCTGTTATTTGCTGGGGCAGGTGTTGTTAAGCAGCAGTTGCTGTGTGGATGTTGCTGAGTAGGTGTGGCTAGGCAGGTGTAACTTGACAGGTGTTATGCAGAGATAGTATTGCAGGTATTGCAGTACTGGTGTTAATAGAGAGGTGCTTCAAACCGGACGTTATATACTGCAAAATTACATAAATAATGCAATCGAAAAGTGCAATAATGAGTTGTAGTTCTCATGGACTGTGGGTACTAAAATGAGGGCAAGAATCCCTGAACCCTCCGCTTCATCGGTACTTAAGAGCAAAACAGATTTAATCTTTCTGACCTTCACTGTTCGAAATGCACATGGGTCTCATTCCATGTCTATAATTAATCCTTGTAGTTTCTGACGAGAATTTTAATCAGGAACACAAAAGCTTAAAACGTTATTTAGACCCTCTGTGGTTTATTCGTATGTGTGTGTGTGTGTGTGTGTGCGCACACACACACACACACACACACACATTGAATCCTTGGAGAGAGACAGTATCATTGAAGGCAATAGTCACTTAATGACAGTCATTTTCTAAGTGTATTATTCCATTTATAATGTTCTTGGGATAGCTCTTAGTTGGAATGTATAGAATGAAGATTCCTGTAATGGCATTCATCGTCCACTTCTCAACGTGTTTTTTCGTCTCTGCTCCAGTAACCGCTGCAGTTATTGTATTTGCAACTGTAGGCTATGTTCGGCAACAGAGGGTGGTGGAACCCGACAGGTTCCGAGGAGAGAAGTTTAAAAATGCTGCCGTATGAGCAAGGATGTAAGGTTCGCCTCTGCGGGAGAGGAGGCGGACTCAAATGCAGGGGACACAAGAATGTGAGATGATCATCGCTCATCTCTACCAGCGGCCTCTTCTGGACCTCCCTGTTGCCTCATGGTATGTGACCTGCCACAAGTCAAACAGCAAGCGAGATCTCCGTGTAACATGTCATTCCTTTTCTCCTTCGCCCCTCATTGTTCCTTCGTTATATCGTAATTAAGCATCATTTCCAAACAACGAAAAAACTACTTTCTCCCCTTCTGAGTAGATTTTTCTCACAACCAAGTGTACTGGAGTAGCCCCATTACAAGACCCAAATAACCCGTCAGCTCGAGAGGGCGAGGCTTTAGCATTTACCAAAGAGTTCTGTTACTTAGTGGAGCAGTTATGCAAATCAGGCACGTTGCGTCCGTTTGTGATGTTATGTATGAAGTTAGTGAATGTAGGAAGGTGGATGTAAGAGAAAAGAATGAGTGAATAAATGTAAAGGGAAGAGAAAGGGGGTTATGTCATGAAAGAGGAGGATAAGAATGAAGGAAAGAAAAAGAGAGCGTGATGCAGAGAAGGGAGGGACAAGACTGATAGGAAAATAGAGAATATTTCAGGGAGAAGAACTGGTGTCGAAGAGATGGAAATGAATGAGAAAGTGGAAGACAGAGGGAGAAATTATGAAGATACGAGAAAAAAATAAGGCAGAGGGGGATGGGGGAAAAGGTAGAAAGGAGAAATGGTAAAGAAGAAATATAAAACTAGCGACACTACAAATATAATGAAGAATGAAAACACAGCTGACGGCATAACCAGCGCCATTTAATAGGAGTAAATGAAAATTCTAAACAATTCAGTGAGGACTGTTGCGGTAGGCAGACTGTTTTACCAGGCCTACTCTTTTATTTGATAGTATATAAAACTGACATTTGCAACATTTCAGTACATTACAAAGTTACCCAGGTATATATATACAATTAGTTCAAAAGTAGGTTAGACGAATTAACGAGCGAGAAAGGTAGGATCTGAACAGAACTTGCATAAGAGATATATAAGTGCTGCTAATGTGTCTTTCTTTGTATTTTTTGATGCATTCTCTTCAGGAACGACTAATTATTCTAGAAATAACCAAACAATATATTAAAACTGATTTTTTTTTTTTATTCTTACCTCTTTCATCTCGTATAGAGACGCAAGAACCTGTTTATTTATTCTGTAGGTAAGTTAGACCAATTGTAATTTTCAAAGACCATGCTTTAAGGTTATTCTTTATTTTCAGGATAGAAGTGTCATGCTTACATGGTCATGAAGTACTTGCTTTAAGATGATGCTTGAAGATCTAGGTAGGTCTCCAGGGGATGCAGGTCCTGTTCCAAAATCACTCTTCAGAGCCATACGAGGCCATGTCCAAAGGCTATGCTTCAAGGTCGTGTTGCAAGGTCGTGCTTTAAGATCATGTTTTAAAGTCATGAGGGAAGGGTATGAGGGGGTCAATAAATTCCAGACATACCAATTTCCAAGTGAAATATGGTTCACCAATACAGTTTCATTGGCGAGGCGCCAGACGCTTCCCCAACACTCTCCCCAGCACAACCCCACCAACACAACCCCACCAACACAACCCCACCAACACAAACTCACCAACACAATCTCACCAACCCATCCCTACCAACCCATCCCCACCATCCCATCCCCACCAACCCATCCCCACCAACCCATCCCCACCAACCCATCCCCACCATCCCATCCCCACCAACCCATCCCCACCATCCCATCCCCACCAACCCATCCCCACCAACCCATCCCCACCATCCCATCCCCACCAACCCATCCCCACCAACCCATCCCCACCAACCCATCCCCACCATCCCATCCCCACCAACCCATCCCCACCATCCCATCCCCACCAACCCATCCCCACCAACCCATCCCCACCATCCCATCCCCACCAACCCATCCCCACCAACCCATCCCCACCATCCCATCCCCACCAACCCATCCCCACCAACCCATCCCCACCATCCCATCCCCACCAACCCATCCCCACCAACCCATCCCCACCATCCCATCCCCACCAACCCATCCCCACCAACCCATCCCCACCATCCCATCCCCACCAACCCATCCCCACCATCCCATCCCCACCATCCCATCCCCACCAAACCATCCCCACCAGCCCATCCCCATCAAAACACCTTCGCAGACAGGGCTCCGTCAACAAACTCCCACCGCGAGCAGTTCCACTATTTTGCAGCAAAAAAAAAAAGTGCTTTCTTTAAGGTTTCGTCTTAAGTGAATTCGGATCAGTATGATTATATTGAAAGTTATCACATATTCCTTTAGTTACATTCTCTCCCTTCCCTAGTTCTTCATTTCCTTATTTAATTCTCATTAATAAGATTATCTACTGAACATTATTTCCTTTCCCCTTGTATTTCCTCCCATTTTTTCATCCCCATAAACATATTAATTACCATATTTCCTCTTTTATTACCTTTCAATGATTAACTTCACGACATGATCTCCTCTACCAGTTTCTGTCCTTTTCACATTATAATTAAGTGTTATCTCCATTATCTAAATACCCTACAGCTGCTTATGATAACAGTATATCATTTCCCAAATAGGTATGAGGTGCATAATAAAGATGTTAAACCAATATTTCCCAATACAAAAACTAACTGCATGAATTTGCGCATGATAGTTGGCGTAACATGATGGAAGAGGGAAGTCTGCCCTTCTAATATCACTGGAATTTTTTCCTCGTCAGTGTAGGAGTTAGTGACAGAGCGGAAAACTTTGATGGACATTTTTAAAATAGCGTGAATTCCTTGAACTTCGTCTTCTACGGCATTTTCTTGCTTCTTTTCCTTTTCCCCCGTTTCTCCATTCTGCTTCTTCCTTCTCTCTCTCTCCCCGCCTTTTCCCCACTTTTCCTTCCCCTGCTCCTTCTCCCCCTTCCCCTTGGATCTCATACCTGACATATATCACACTCGTAATAGCTGCAATCGCCAGAGGAGGGAGGCAGGGCAGGGTGGAAATAGATCGTATATTATTTCAGCTAGAGTGAATAGAGAGAGAGAGAGAGAGAGAGAGAGAGAGAGAGAGAGAGAGAGAGAGAGAGTCACAGACAGTTATAGACAGAGACAAACATATAGTCATATAGATAAATAGACTAACACAGATACAGACAGATAGTTATAAACAGAGTAATATTGACAGAGACACAGAGACAAATACATATAGATACAGGAAGATAGACACAGACTCTGAATAGTTACAAGACCCCAAATTCTGTTTAGATAACTGACACATTATTTTATTTACACTAGTTGTACTACTACTACTACTGCCATTACTGTTTCTGCCCTAATTTTACCCAGCCTTGGGTGACTCATTGTCAGGTGATGGTCCTGTGGTAGCTTCTGAACCGACATCAGGATTCTGTTGACCACAGCCAGATCTAGTGCAGTATCTAGGTAAATCCGATAGTTATAGAGGGTGTTTACAGCTAGTTGTTAGGGATCCTATTGTTTTTGAACAAACAGCTTCATTGGGAATCGAGTCTTTTTATTAATCTATAACTTTGTTTTCAATATATATATATATATATATATATATATATATATATATATATATATATATATATATATATATATACGTATATTTTTTTTTTTTTTATTATCACACTGGCCGATTCCCACCAAGGCAGGGTGGCCCGAAAAAGAAAAACTTTCACCATCATTCACTCCATCACTGTCTTGCCAGAAGGGTGCTTTACACTACAGTTTTTAAACTGCAACATTAACACCCCTCCTTCAGAGTGCAGGCACTGTACTTCCCATCTCCAGGACTCAAGTCCGGCCTGCCGGTGTGTGTGTGTGTGTGTGTGTGTGTGTGTGTGTGTGTGTGTCGTGCCGAATATGTAAAACTGGTCAATTAGCAAGAACTCATTTAAAATTATGTCCTTTCTGAAATTTTCTCTTATACGTTTAAAGATATGTTTATTCATTAATGTTAATGTAAAAATTTTTAATTTTGCTCCAAAAGAATCTTAGAAAACTTACCTAACCTTATTATAACAAGAACAATTTATTTTAGCCTAATCCAACTAAATATATTTTAGATTTGTTTACAATAATTTAAAACTAAACAAACACAGTGAAATATATTTTTTTCGTTAGGTTCAGAATGATTTTGGCGAAATTATTGCATACACAAATTTTCACTTGTCCTATATGGCAAGATGAGCGTTGCTATTTAAGCCAAGATCGCAAGTTCTGCCTATTCAGCACGACTATATATGTATATATATATATATATATATATATATATATATATATATATATATATATATATATATATATATATATATATATATATATATATATATATATATATATATATATATATATATATATATATATATATATATATATATATATATATATATATATATATATATATATATATATATATATATATATATATATATATACATATATATATATATATATATATATATATATATATATATATATATATATATATATATATATATATATATATATATAAAGAGAGAGAGAGAGAGAGAGAGAGAGAGAGAGAGAGAGAGAGAGAGAAACAGCATAACACAGGTACACATACAGACTCGAATCTGAAACACAGTCACACAGCATTCAAACATTAATGAACTAAAGCCAACTGGCCAAATGAATTCTCTGACCAACAGTTGATTTCAGCTTCATCTTTTTTCACATTTAAATATTTCATAACAATGAAGATTTAATAAAGATAATGACAGCGAAGTTTTTTAAATGAGCAGAGGTGGGTAACAGCTCTTAGTTTGTAAATACAGAATCTCTTAGCCTAACCTTGTACAAACCATTGAGAGTTCAAGAAAAAATCAGTATGTGATAGGCATGCTATATTAAATGCAGCACATTGTGAGTGGGTCGAAAATTCATTATTCCAGATTCTTCTGGTGTTGCTGAAACTGTTAGTGAGGTCCTTGCTGCTGCTCTTGTTGCCGTTTTGATTTTTTTTTCTGCTGTCATAACTGTTCCTTCTTCTCTTATTGTAGCTGCTGAAGATAAATGCTGTAGTTCCTACTGTTTCTACTGATGTAGCTATTTTTCCGTATACAAAGAATGCAGCAGGAAATTGATTAAAGGAAGGTGAGAATGAATATTCGTGGTCGTAATTTATTACCTGGTCCAGCGTATCTGAGAGAAAAGTGTTGCAAAACGCTCACGGAGGCCACAGTAACTCCACCCACTGTACAGGGTATAAAAAAAATATGTGGATAATAAAAAATGCGAAACACATACGCGAGCTATACAATTTTGAGAGGAAAAAATATTCACGTTCAAAATTTACTTTGTCGTCTAGTTTCCCCAATAACTGATATTAGGATTTTTTTATATAAACCCATTGGTAGGATTTTTAGGGTAGTGGTAGGAAAGGCGAGGGAATTTTTTATGCAAAAGTAGAGTTGGACAGTAGACATGGAATGTAGAGCAAGACCTTATTAGTCTGACAACAATTCGCAGTGTCAAGTAACTGGACAGACATAACGAATGTGACATTTTATAATGGCAACGTCTCGCGAATACAGTAAGAGGTGCTTCCGCTGATCGTATTTGCTAGGACCTCCTCTTTTCTACATTTTAAGCTCCTGGTGATGTATTGATTGCAACACGAGAGACCTGGAGCTATCATTCAACTCACCCCGTGGTTGTTTTGCATCTTGTATCACTTGTTCGCTATTTCTACAAAGAAAAATCAAAACCACTTCACCAGAATAATTTAAAATATAACAATTTGCAAGGGACTGTGAAAAGGTTTGTACATTACCTTAGAGGGATTCACTATGAAGGGAGCCTCAAGGAAGCTAATAGACTTAAAAGAGGTGAAGGCCATGAGTGACACGATCATCACATAAAAGAAACTCAAGGTATCAGAAAAAATGATGAGGTAAGGAGGCAGCAGGGGACATAGCTGCTAAAATGGTTTATGAGGCCCAAGAAAATTAAGAATGTACTCGAACATCCCTACTCATTTCTTTAACTTCGCAAGCTCCTGATGATGTGTTGATTCCAACACAAAGGACCTACAGTTATCATGCACACACACACGCTGGGTTAGTACTCACACAGGTAGTGGAAGGAATACAGAGAGCAGAAATAAGAATAAAGAGAAAGATAAAGTGGGAGAGAAGAGGGGGGAAATGGAGAAGAGAAAGTATGGAGAAAGACAGAGAAGGAAAGTGAAATGGAGAAGGAATATAAGAGATAGAATTTAGAGGGGAATGGGAAGTAAATGAGATAGGGAGGGAGTGTGGAACGGAGGAGAGAGGGGTACGAGTGAGAGAGAAGACAGAGTACATGGGAGATGGAGGGAAATAAAACGAAAGGGGTACGGGGAAGAAAAGTTGGAGGTCACCTCAGGCAGTACTCTCCTAGTGTAAGCACACAGTAAAAACATTGCCAACTATCAATAATTTCGCGGATAAACCACCACGTATAATTTGCCTCATGAGACATGAAAATTGTTGCTGTGCAAAGGGTCAGAATATAACCTGGCCAAATTTTATGCGTAAAGTGACCAGCAGAGAGAGAGAGAGAGAGAGAGAGAGAGAGAGAGAGAGAGAGAGAGAGAGAGAGGAGGGAGGAGAGAGGAGGGAGGGAGGGAGGAAGGAAGGGAGGGAGGGAGAGAGTGAAGGAGAAAGAAAGAGAGGGATAGAGGAGGAGGGAAGGAAGAGAGAGAGAGAGAGAGAGAGAGAGAGAGAGAGAGAGAGAGAGAGAGAGAGAGAGAGAGAAAGAAAGAGGGAGCGAAGAGAGAGGGGGAAAGAAAGAGAGAGAGTGGAGGAAGAGAGAGAGAGAGAGCAACAACCCAGGAAAGCAGTGTTGAGCCAGGTATTGATGTACAACAAACACGCCTACATACGTGACGAGAGTTTTCTCCTTGGGTAATGCACGCTCTGAGGCATCGTTGGCGGAATATTGCAAAAGTTACGGAAATGCGATCTCCTTATGTATTTCTGGGAATTCCTTGTTGAGCTGCGGAGGGGCGGAGGGAATGGTGTTGAAAACTTGTAAAAGTGAGCTTCATATCCAGATAACATGAACTTCGTATCTGCATAACAGAAGAGAAATGTAATGTAGAGAAGATTTTTATGCTGTTGGGGTGCGCTGGAGTCTGGGAATGTATGTTTTACTGAGCTGGAGACATTTACAGATATAGACACAAGCTGCAAAACAAGTTATAATCGGGACAACGTTTCGCTCTCTGTAAAAGGCCTAATAGTGCGAAACATTGTCTCCTAACTCTCATCTAGATATATTTAAGTTGGCCCGACATGCGAATATTTTTACTGTGACCTAAGAAGATTCTCTGGCATAGCGACAGTGTGGGTGATTTTGAAGCTACATTCATTTATGTTTTGAAGCTAGATTCATTTATGTTCTGAAGCTAGATTAATTTATGTTTTGAAGCTAGATTCATTTGTTTTGAAGCTAGATTCTTCTACGTTTCTCTGAATTCTCCAACTTAAAATATGTGGGGATGCCAGAAGTCTGAGGAACCATTGCCAAAAGTAAGCCACTCGTTTTTATGATTGTTAATGTTTCTTAATTACACTTAAATATTGGCTGATTTACGTCAACACAGTCCAATATTGCCTATGCAAGCCTAATCTAGGCTAACCAAGATTAATAAGTGTAAAATTGTTTGTAGAGGTTTAGATCAGTCAGAATTCAATAAACTGTAATGCTTGAGAAAACTCACTTTCTCTTTGGAAAACACGTTAAAGAGAGAATTGAAATAGAAAAATCTCAAGAGAAAGGAAAAAATAAAGGAATATTTTCACTTCAATAGAATAAGGTAAAAGAAATACAAGAATGGAAAGCTTCAGAAAGTTTAATTTTAGTTTCTTCAACCCTGTAGAGCAAGAAATGTTGCACTGGAAATACTGTATATATCCACATAATCTGCTGGTATATTTATATTACGATGAGAAGCGAAGTGTTGGCGATGCATAAGTTGCGCTTGCGCTAACCCATAGTTAGAATACAAGTGTCGAAACACACAGTCATGAAAGTCTTTCGCTCACCCACAGTAGGTATTAAGATCATTTCATTTCCCATGCAGCGTACGACCCTTACGGATTTAGTGTTTACGAATGATTATAACTAACTTTGCAAATAAATATATCTCTCAGCTTAATATTACCATCAATCTTCATACTTGCTTGTGCTAGTAATTTTAATGAGTAGCTAAAGCGTAATGAACACTTGTCAATGCTCAATAATAACTCGCATTGAGACAAACTTAGATGATTAATTGATCTGTATATTTCGACCTCGTGCTGGGATCTTTTTAATGTTGATGCTGCTGTTTATAGTACGAAGAATAAGAAAAATATTTTGTGTTATAGACTTGTTGGATTAATAGCTTTCAATCCGATCTCTGACACTAGGATCACTAACGTTAAATGTTATACGTACACCTCCAATCAGATATTTTATTCCGTATATAGGTACAAATATAAACTAAGAGTATGTTCAGATATATATCCCACTTTGCACACAAATTGCTAGTCTCAATTGCATTCTTAAGATCAGCAGTTTAAGCAGAAAAAAATGCAATTAGCAGAATAATTTCAGATTATTTCTTAATACTATAAACTAGACAAAAGTCACTAATGCTGCATGCAATCTGTTCACTAAGTCATGTAATTTAATCCTTAAATTAGGGATCACAGTCAATGTATATGCATTAAGAGACATATTCCTCTGATGAACGTAATTTATAAGCAGATCATATTATTAATTCTTTAAGCATCACTGCCAGTAAAATATTTCACTGCTATATTATAACCATACTTTCAGCTGCTGATCACAAGACCGGCAAGTACAGAGACATAAGCCAATAGTATCAATTTGTCCCAGTGAATCAGAGACCTTGGGATCATGGGGAAAAACGCCACACGTTTACTTAAAGAACTGGGTACCAGACTGACACCACCAGGGGCCCGAGGGCGGCCACTTTCACGTTCCAGTGCCTCGGCGAGGCCATCCAGAGGGAAAATGCTTGCTTCATACTTGGCTCGTGTCCAGCTTCGGAGGAGCTGGAAGAGATTCATAATCTTTTCATATATTATATCAATGAATTGATTTTTTTTTGTCAGTGTATTCTGTCTATAAATAAAGCTCTCGTACAATATAGAATATAGCGGGTGGTAGATAGCAGGGAGTAAAGGAGGCTTTTGCGTGTGAGGGTCTTGGACTTCCAGCAAGCATGCGTGAGCGTGTTAGGAGCGAATGGAGACAAATGGGTTTTAGGACTTGACGTGCTGTTGGAGTGTGAGCAAGGTAACATTTATGAAGGGAGTCAGGAAAACCGGCAGGTCGGACTTGAGTCCTGTAGATGGGAAGTTCAATGCATGCATTCTGAAAGAGGGGTGTTAATGTTGTAGTTTCATAGTGTAAACACCCCTCTGGCAAGACAGTGCTGGAGTGAATGATGCTGAAAGTTTTTCTTTTCTTTTGGCCACCCTGCCTTGGTGGGAAACGGCCGATGTGTTAATAAAAAAAATATTTAATTAAAATTCTAAAACTTTATGTTGATTGCAAGTAATGAAACCATCCACTTTAAATAAAAGTAGTTGTGCTGGATGATGCCAAAGAGAATTACAGGATTATATATTACGAATAAATTTATGTAATGCTCTAGAAAGAAATAACTCCATTGCATAGTGCATATAATATTCCTCATATGTTTACTGAAAAAAAAAATCTGTAGCTATGAAACAGTTGTATATTAAATTCGTTTAATATGAGTAATAGTGTTATACATAAAAGTATTCTAAGCCATATGTTTTGTTATATATGATAATATATTGTTATTACATGGTGCTAATTTTGGATGCTTCATGGTAAAAAAAAATATATATTACTATTTTGCCTCGACTAGAAAGAGTTTACCAGTACATATTTAAAATATTTTTGAATCTGTGAGGAATAATATCGATTTCGTTCGGTATCATTAAGCCCTCAAATTGTGGGATTATGTTACGAATGCCCGCAAACCATGTACTCGTAAGTATAATTATATAGCTTACACTTAATGATACGATACTTAATTAAACGAGTCAATAAAGGACGCCATGTAAGTTATAATTTCATAAATAGCGCTTCGTATAATATTTACAATAACGCAACACTTGCAGTGAACCAAGAGCTGTGTATCTCTCAGCGTGTGAACACTTCGAAATATATTTTAACTATTTTATTGATTTCAATATTCTTGAGTGGTGGTGCATGGGTAAAGAGCAGAGTTACCGGCATTCGTCCAACCACATAGTCAGGCAGATCAAGAAAACTTGTGATAATATGAATAAATGCATCAAGTGTTTTGATGCTCTTTGTGATAAATTATTACTAAATATTTTGCTGTGGACCAAGAAACATGATATCTAGGAAATATGCCTATTTTAACTCTTTATCTAACGTTATGCGCCCAGTCACAACACAGTTAATGTATATAGGATATTAGCAAAATAAAATTTACGGATTAATCCACTCATATTTATAAATATAATACTTTAAATTTATATATATTGAAATTCTATATCCTAAGCCATTCTTAAGATATTTCATGACTGATATGTGCGTTACTTTTGTAGTTACTGCATATTGTATGTAGAGCAATTAGTCAGGTTGCACCATCACCTACATGTGCACTCTAACTGAGACTCCCATCACAACCTTTCGTGATCTTGCAGACACACTTAAGCAGTTCACTGCGTATTTTAATGTCATCATATAAGCAAGCTGAAGATACCAAGCATACTGAATCAGTAATAACAGCGCTTCGGACAGAAATCTAACCACAATTCGAGGATGTGAACGATAAACAAACAGAAGCAACTGTCCAGAAATTAGTGACTCTAATCATGAAGACTTGTGCTTTCCCTGCAGAATAACTAAGAAGAAAATTGTTATAACTAACCATAATTTTTGAAGGAGTGGACCGATAAGCCAGCGGAAGGCCTCGGTCAGATGACCAAAAGCTCCAACGGCCGGTCATCTGACTAAGACCCGCGTCAGAAAACACTTGTCCTGTTTACTGACGAACTTTACTTAATCTAACTTGCAGAACAACTAGCAGATATGAGAATGGGACAGTGTAATAACAGAGCTATATCAGCATAGCTGTTATTAACAATGATGTAGATAATATCAATGCTGCGGGCAGAAGTGATGCGGATACTAACGATGCTACGGGCAGTAATGATTCTGTTATCAATGATAATATTGGCATCATTGATGTGACCGGCATTAATGATGACGATCACATAAATAATACTACTGATTAATCTGCTACTCGAAAACAGCTACAAACTTCGATCTGATTCTCTTCTCAAATATATATATACGACAGTAAAGCATTTTATATGAATAATATACATGTGATATATATATATATATATATATATATATATATATATATATATATATATATATATATATATATATATATATATACATACATATATATATATATATATATATATATATATATATATATATATATATATATATATATATATATAAAAATGCATACATGCATGCATGCATACATAATATACAAGGATAAAATGCATTTCCAATAAAAATTCATTAAACAAATAATATGATACAACATCATCTATATTACATAAATAATTTATTTCAATTTATATTCATTAATTCGTTTAATACCAAACTAATGAAGTTTAATATACAACCGGATCGACACCATGCCTAACCCTTCTAGGGTAGGGTAGGTGCCTGAGCCCGAGCCTTTAGCTCATAAGACTGTCATTCCCATTTGCCCCCTTGTGGCGGGGATGGCAGACCAGAGAGGCCTAGCTTGTAGCTAGGCCTGGGGACAGTTGGTCCCAAAGATGAGGAGGTGCTTGTGCCTCCTCCCATGGGAGACTTAGGTCTCAGACACTCCCTAAAGAGGGAGCCAAGGCCGGGCCACCACTTGGAAAAGGCCCGGGCCGGGAGAATACCGGCTAATCTTTAACTAACTAACTAATATACAACCTCCTCGATAATTCATTGTATATATATATATATATATATATATATATATATATATATATATATATATATATATATATATATATATATATATATATATATATATATATATATATATATATATATATTTATATATATATATATATATATATATATATATATATATATATATATATATATATATATATATATATATATATATATTTATATATATATATATATATATATATATATATATATATATATATATATATATATATATATATATATATATGTCGTGCCGAATATGTAAAACTGGTCAATTAGCAAGAACTCACTTAAAATTAAGTCCTTTCCAAAATTTTCTCTTATACGTTTAAAGATATATATTTTTTTCATTAATGTTAATGAAAAAAAATTTCATTTTGCACCAAAAGAATCTTAGAAAACTTACCTAACCTTATTATAACAAGAGCAATTTATTTTAGCCTAACCCAACTAAATATATTTTAGATACGTTTACAGTAATTTAGTACTAAAGAAATACAATCTAATGTATTTTTTTCGTTAGCTTCAGAATGATTTTGGCGAAATTATTGCATACACAAATTTTCACTTGTCCTATATGGCAAGATGAGCGTTGCTATTTAAGCCAAGATCGGAAGTTCTACCTATTCGGCACGACATATATATTATAAATATATATGTCGTGCCGAATATGTAAAACTGGTCAATTAGCAAGAACTCATTTAAAATTAAGTCGTTTCTAAAATTTTCTCTTATACGTTCAAAGATATATTTTTTTCATTAATGTTGATGTAAAAATTTATAATTTTGCACCAAAAGGAACTTAGAAAACTTACCTAACCTTCTTATAACAAGCGCAATTTATTTTAGCCTAACCCAACTAAATATATTTTAGATTTGTTTACAATAATTTAATACTAAACAAACACAGTGAAATATATTTTTTTCGTTAGGTTCAGAATGATTTTGGCGAAATTATTGCATACACAAATTTTCACTTGTCTTATATGGCATGATGAGCCTTGCTATTTAAGCCAAGATGGCAAGTTCTGCCTATTCGGCACGACATATATATATATATATATATATATATCTATATATATATATATATATATATATATATATATATATATATATATATATATATATATATATATATATTTTGGCTGCATACTTGGCTCGCGTCCGGCTTCGGAGGAGCTGGAGGAAATTCATGGTCTTTAATACATTGAACAATTGTATTCATGTTTGTGTTTTCTGTAAATGTATTCTATTTATTAATAAATGTTCACATATAATGTAAAATAGAGGGGGGTGGTAGGAGAAGAAAATATTTAAACAGCTCCGGGGAGAACCTTGAGTTTTCCCTGAGGTACGTTTATGTCTTCTCTTAGGATAAGGATCCCCAGTCCAGCTATATAGGTGGTATTTCCCTATATTATATAATCAATACAAAAAAATAAATAAATAAATAAATAATATATATATATATATATATATATATATATATATATATATATATATATATATATATATATATATATATATATATATATATATATATGTGTGTGTATATATATATATATATATATATATATATATATATATATATATATATATATATATATATATATATATATATATATATATATATATATTTATATATATATATATATATATATATGGATTTTGACACATCATTAATCTAAGACTAAGCATAGTGTTCCTCGCAATGGAGGATATTTTAATGCTTGTAAAGGGCTCTTGATCAAAGGCATTGGAATTATCATTCCCTTCCTCTGAACAAACCTGATGAACACCCATTTTCTCTAAGTATTATAAATATTATTTTAATAATTTTATTTTTATTATTTAATATTATTTATTAATATTATTTTGAGAGAAGGCATGTTAGTGGATTTTTTGTTTTTATTGGCCTAGAACTGACGGGGGTTAGATTACAGGTGTTATCTAACACCCGTTAAGCTTTTGTTGACGGAATTATACTGATAGGTGTTAGAAAGAAGGTCCCAGGTATTCAGTGAGAGGTTGTGTTAGCTAAGTTAGAAGTGCTGTATGACAGAAGTTAAAGGGCAGGTGATAGGTTTTAGATAACAGGTGTCCTTACCACATGTCCTGTGCTTACACATCTGTCCTTCATACTAACGTCGATAACCTATCTCTAACACTGCAGTTCTCGAGGTTGTAACTGTTCACCTGAAAGCACAAATTCCATCTAAGCCTGTATTCCACTTCTACCCAGACAGTTTACATGTAACTGAAAATGTCAGTAATTCTGCCGTTTACATTCCCTTCTCGTTTCCGCCAACAATATTTCACACCCAGTCTCCTCTTACGCATAAGAAAAACTTTTGCGTTCGCTTGCAAATTTTCCTTTTCTCACTGAAACTATTATACATTTCTTTTTGAGCGACCCCCAGGGTTAGTTCTGTATCCCTCACTCTGTTACAGCAGATCCATCTTACTGGTGTACAATACCCAGCTCATCCTCCCTAAAACAACGCCTCCTCGCTATAAATAATTCTGTCCAATTGTTGTACAATATCAAACCAGCCTGTCTTAAACAATTACATCCTATTGTTAAACATTCTGCCGTCCTAGACATTTCCCTCAGTGTTATGCAGTACCCAGCCCGAACTCGTTGTACGATACTGAGCCCGGCCGCCCTCAACTGTTCAGTCTCATTTTTCGAAAACGTATATTCTTATGTTTGAATACATATTGTAATGTGCATTTTTCAAGCAAGCATGTCTTTATGAATTGCGTTGAGTGTCTATGTACAATTTTAAAAGTGTACAGTTTATGTAATGAGTGTTTATGCGATGTGTCAAGTGATTTCATAATATTTTGAGTTTCAATGTAATTTGAGTGTAGCTTGTAACTTGTTGTCAATGTAAAGTGGAGAGAGAGAGAGAGAAAGAAACATAGTGTGCGAACTGATGTTTGGTAAGAAGTGCAACACATACCTGAGAGTTAGCGTGATGACTCTTTAGATAAAGTGGCAGATTAAACGCCAGTGTTGCACGAGGTGATAAATTCTTTACTACCCGGATGGATGTATGAAGGTCTGCTTTATTGTTGGGGTTTTACTCTACACAGCGAGGGGGAACCTGGCTTCTCTTTTGCCCTCGTGTTTGTTGTCGACTTCTTTTCATTTTTTTGTTCTCCTGTTTCATGTCCAGGTTCTTTTCTTTAAACACATCAACTTTCGGTCTGGAAATTCCTGTATATCATATTTATTAAACAATTATAAGAAGGTCCCACAGACATATTTGACGAAAACGTAGGTGGGCATATTGTATTTAGGTAGAGTTTAAGAAAAGCTTTTCATAGAGTTCCCAATGAGAAACTAATTTGGCACACTGTTACTGTGGTTAAAAGATTTTGTTTGAGAGGAAAATACGAATAACTATTAAAAAAAAGTCTTATTGGGAAATGTTATCAGAGCCTTGCCATGGGTCTGTACTTACCAAAATAATACTTTTAATTCATGTTAATGTCTTTCGAGAAGAATTTGTGGACGATGCAAATATCTTGCTCAAAATAAAACACAGATTTGACTGAAAATCTTTATAAAATTATTTGAATAAGCTGAGCAAATGGAGTGACAGATGGCTGATGGAATTTAATGTTGATTAAGGCCATGATGCAGAAATGGGAGAGCGCGAAATCAGACCACATCAAGAATATTCAGTGTGAAAAAAGTAGGGAGTATCATACATAGAAGTATATACGAACTATTATCAATTAAACAATCACAAGGAGATCCCATAAATGATATTGTGAGAGACTTGTATGCTACACTGGCAAACTGTGTAATAGCTTTCCACATACATTGGGCGAAAACTGGAATATGCTGCTGCTGTTTTGTTGTCCAGACCTTCAAAAAAAAAATCATGTGAATCAGAAAAAGTTCAGACAGCTACAATATGAATAACAGAGATAAAAGTAAAATACAAGTTAGGATGAAATGCAGGAAACACTAAAAATGCTAATACTGGCTGATAAGATGAAAAGAGAAAATATAATAACATGCAAGGATATAAAAGATTATGAAATAATAAACTTTCTTTAGTTCCTTCATCAGGGAGAGCAAGAGGCTACAGATTAAAATTTACAGAAAATGAAAATAATGCCAACAGTGATAGAAGAAAGGAACGAAATGAAAGTAAAGGTTAATGAAAATGGGACACAATGAGCCCAGCTCTGCTCCTGTAGCCACAAATATGTAATTATTAAAGGGTAATTGCGTGTTTCATTATCACCTAACCTACCCTAATATGTCTCTTACTTTTATCTTCTTTCTGAATTGATTTATCTAGTTGTGTTTTCCTTATGTCTCTACTCACGTTTTCCTCATCTCCCATTTCACTTCCAGATATTTTTGTTACGTATGTTTGAATACTCAGCCATGAGTGGATGGAGGATCGAGCCTCCACTTCTCCTAGTGTCGTATTTTCGGGATTCGCATTAAGCAAACTAATTCCACCTTCTCTTCCTTTTCCCCCTTTTTTTTTCTTCTCCTCCTTTTCCCCATCTTTTTCCTACTACTACTTCTATTCCGTTTTTTCTTCTCCTCCTCCCCCTCTTTCTTTCTCTTCCTCCGCCGAATTCTCCTATTCCTTTTCTCCTTTCTCCACCGCTTTTTATTTACAGTTTCCCCGTCTCTGATGTTTATCTTTCTTCCTTGTTCCTAAATATTGGATATCGATGCTGCTGACTTTCTGCCGGCCATTTTGTCAAGGGCAATAACAGTACCTTACGGCCCGCAGCACTTTTTTTTTTTTTTTTTTTTTTTGGCCTTAAAGCAGTTTACTTTAAGAGAGACTCACATTAATTTTATGAATGTAGGAAATATTTGTTTTTATGTTCATAATGTTACATAATATTCTTGCATCTTTCCAGAGCCTTGTAATGTTCTTACATCATTCCAGCTCCTCGTTACTTTTTTTTTTTTACAAAAATACCACATTCTATTTTTTTTGCTAAGTTTCATTACGAAATGGATCGTTTGAACAAACATTCCTGTACCACATCAAACGTTACAGCGTTATCTGCGGAATGCTCGATTGTCCTGAATGTTGAGATGCCCCTATCATTCACACACCCAGCATTTCTCTCACCTAGTGGGGCTCATCATTCTCACCCTAGGCATATCTCTCACAGAGTGGATATCATCATTCTCACAAACCCTGCAATTCTCTCAACAATTGAGTCATATCAATCTTGTGAGTGGATTCCGTTATGCTTGTACACCCTGCACATCTCTTTCGAGTGAGTGCTATCAGTCTTGCACTCTTTTCTCTGCTAGTGTGTCCCATCATTATTACAAATCCAGCACTACTCGAGACAAGACCATGTACCCTATTGGAATGCCTGAGGTTCCTTATTAGGTCGTAGTGAGGGGCTAGGTACACATTCGGAATGTCTAAGGACATCCTGAGATCAGTCTTTAAAGATCAGGTACTCCATCTGGGTGTCCGTGGTCGTCTTCGAGGTTGTTAATAACAAATTTTGGAGAAGTGCCAACTGAACCTCCCGAAGGTGCAGCAACAGGATTAGTATTGGCAGTCGATATCGGTACCTGAGGAAGGGTGATGGGAGAGAGAGAGAAGTAAAATGGTAAGGGTGTATGGAATTAGGGGAGTGAAGGAAGCGTGTGTAAGGGATAAAGAGAATGGAGGAAGGTTGGTAAAAAAAAAGAGAAGAGGACGTATGTGGGGAGATAAAATGTGGGAATTGAAAGGACGTGTGTGACCCAAATAAGGGTAAAGAGGAACAGAGAGGCAATATCAGTAACTTATTCTGCCTACCATACCTCCTTCCTCCCCTCTCGTCTCACTATTTCCTTATCTGTGCACCTGTTGCCCTTAGTTCTCCTCTAACAGTTCCGTGCAACGTGGCTCTGACCCGGGAACTCCCTCACCCCTAAGTGCCAGTTTTTACACCTGCTGTTCACCTGGCTATTATCAGAGTAGTGGAAGTTGGCATCACGGCACAAGAGCCTGTACTACTTCAAATAATAAAAAATACAACAGTTACAACAGCCACAAGCACAATAACAAGCACAATCACAACAACACCACCACCACCACGCTTAGGCAGTATTCTGATTCAGTCAAATCAGACGATTAACTAATCCGTCTTGGGCACCTGGTAGCTTTACGTGTTATATTCAGCTTTCTTCATCCCATACTTCCTTATTTACAATACACAAACACTACACATTGTAAATATATATTGTTCTCCCTGTTCTAGATGTATCCAGCTAGGTAGTGTATCTGTCGTGACTCCACTATACTTTCCACTAAATGACAACACTTTTTATCGCTTCACATAAAATATATGGCAACTTACTATTATTCTTTCTTCCTACAACTGTTGATTCCCGGTTCACAACTCTGCCGTGGCCCACCTGTGTCGGGGCATACTGGTGTTGTTATATTCTCTGATCCGATGATTGACCTCAAGCTTAATGGCAGAGTGTTCGTCTTACACCCAGAGTATTAGGAATAAAATCTGCACGCATATCACTAGTGGGGCAAAAGTGTGCTATTCTGAAAAGTCGGACCAATTCTTTTTTCCTCTCTTCCGCGCCGCTACCAGTGGGTAATAGTATTTCCCAGGCAATAATAACTTAAGCTGTACTGAAACGAAGCCTCTGAAGTTCCCGTAGCTGCTGATGTCACACTGAAGTCTCCCAGCTCAGGCTTACACAATTCATTTCTTGAAGTAAGAAATCCATCCGGTGCAATGGAATACATCAGGGAAGCATAGTTAGTTAACATTTGTTCCCCCTGTGTACCTATCATGTAGGGTAGGGTAGCAGCATACTGCTGGCGTACCCAATTTTGTTTAAATACAACAGTTCCAATACCTCCACTTAATACCTTAAGCCATTCATGAGAAAGTCTACATAATTAATGAACGTCAGTAACACTGATGGACTTTTCCTAACTTCTCTGCAAAGCACAATTTAATTTATTAGCTTCTTTCTCTGATACTAAATTTTTTATCGAGACTCGGCGAACTAGTACTAAACATTTATTTTTCATTTTACACATCTCTTGTTTTACGCCCTGAACTTCCTTCCCCTCTCCAATAATTTCTCATTAAATTTAGATGATATATGGATAATAGAACCTACATATTTTGCCCCCAAAATAACAAGGCAGCCTCATTTAACACTACTAAAAATAACGTAATATATTACAGCTTATTTCTGCCCAGTCTATCGTAGGTCAGCGTGTGTGTGTTTGTGTGTAATAGTAGTAGTTACTAGCTGTCAAAGGCAATTGTCGATAGACACTTGGCCTGATGTAATTTTTTTGTGTGGTGTGGTTGCTGGGGTGTATGTGTGTGTGCTCGTGTGTCTGTTGTCTGTATGTATGTATGTGTAAACGATCTCATGCCCAGGAAAGCGACCCTAGCAAGTATTATATACAAAATACCGCACTAAGGCACACAAGGGAGTCAGTTCCCAGAAGCAAATATGAAATGTGGTGAAGGATCGATGTCCCTGCGTGGGGGAGAGGTGTGAGGAACAAGGGCATTTCTGACCCAATATGGGAAGAGTGCATTGGTCTTTTCCTACTCCGGGGATTATTGCATTCATAGTCTTCATTTTTTCTGTTCTCTCTTTTATACACTTCTCTCTATCTACTCTTCTCTGTCATTTTCTGTCTTTCCATGCTGCCTCCTACTGAATCTACATCAGGGTTATCTAACCTTCATTAGCTTGTGCCAGCCAAACCAAATTTATACCAACTCTCCCACCCCCATCTCAAAAACTTCTTTATAAAAAAATTTACATATATTTCCAAAACTATTTAATTCATATTTTACTGTAGATTTGAGAAACCAAACAAAATACTCTAATGAGAAAAAAATTATATATATTCAAAGCAGCACAAAAGTAAACTTTCCATTTGGCTGGAGTTAACAAAACATGTGAATTATTTAGTCTTAGCAGAAGAGATAAACAGTTCAGTGAGACTTCTGATTTTGCATTTTACTCAGGAGCAATTTGAAGCAGCGAGGTCAGACTTTCTGAGCGACCTGAAGCTTACTTGATTTTAACATGAGCTTCGCTCGTTATTCGTTGTCCTCGCTGCATAATGTATTCCTTATGTTCCATAAGTTAGCCAGAATAGCTCTGTGGGGTTTAATTAGCAAATATATATTTTTTTCTAATTTGCTAAATGTCATTATCTGTAAATCCTCTCATATATTTCTCCGTGATTCTTTTATTTTCTTACATATCCCTCCTTTTCTCTGATTTTCCCTAAATCCTAGGCTAATGTAACTTGATTTATCTAAAAGTATTTTGTGCTTTTGAAATGCCTTAACTCTCGACTGTGAAATTTCCATAATCAAATTTCTATTATTAATTTTATATACAACACTGTTAATTTTGTGTAACATTAATTAAAGATTATCCCCGCTTTCGATCGGTTGAAATGTTTTGTCTACTGGTTGAGTCTTCACTGTGTTGAGGAAATAATTGTCCAGTGGGCAGTCTGGCCGAGCTATATTTACCAGGTCAACCAGACGTTACAACCTCTCCTACCAAGCATTATCAAAGCTCACGCTGCCTTCCAAAGTAATTTATTTTATTAAGACTAGATACATACATTGTGGGGGATACCCTGGTCAATATGAAATTTCACAGAGTTAGAGAAACAACTGTCTTGCTAATACAATCACGCAAGATAGTTTTCCTGATATTCCATTACTCCTCTGAGAATGGAGACTTCAGTAGGGCGATATGGATATCGTCAAGCTTACCCCCGATATTAAATTAATAACCCGATATTTTTATCAAATTGGAAAAAAAATGGGAAATTGACACCCATAAAGCCCAGAATTAATACAACAATGATTCTGATTAATTACATCAGTATTTAGTGTTTAAAGACGATCAGAAGAGGCATTCTTGAGTTTTGATATTTCATACAGTTTACATTTTTAAAATTGGCAAATTGAAATTTACGTAGCTAAAAAATAAGTGACAAGTTGCATTTTAATATACCCCATGAATGATTAAAGTTTAAAACCGATCAGAAAAACATTCTCCAATAATTAATCTGATTCTAACGTTCCCAAGGTTTTTACTATTCAATAAAATTTCAAATTTTCACTAATATTTTGAACCCAATGAGAAGAAACTTTATTTAGTTACGGAATAAAATATGAATATCAATTTTCACTCAATAAAATAAGAATATCACTGTTCAACATAATAAGAATATTACTGTTCAATAAAATAAGAATTTCAATATTCATTAAAATAAGAATCTCACTATTCAATAAAACAAGAATATCACTATTCAATAAAACATGAATATTACTCTTTATTCAATAAAATTGGCAAATGGCACTTAGTGTACCCAACTGCAGCGTGAACCACACACCAGTGATGAAAATTTGAAGCCGATCAGATGAATCATTCTTCAGTTATGGAGTGGATTCAAACGATTCTACTTCTTGTATACTATTACTTCAAAAAAATTCCAGCACGTAAAGGAAACTTAATAGATACTTGTCCGAATTTGTCTCTACAGTCGTAGAATTTTTTTGACACCTTTTGAAAGAAATCCAAGCCATTCCATGATGCTGGGAACTAGTTCAACAGTCTTGGCTAAAGAGCACATAAAACATGCCAATTGTTCCAGTAATTTGGCGTTCTCAAGTTATAAAGGAGGGAAGTTATAAAGGGAGGGAAGAGGAGCGATTGGTGGAATGATGATGTAAAGAGAGTAGTAAGGGAGAAAAAGTTAGCATATGAGAAGTTTTTACAAAGTAGAAGAGATGCAAGGAGGGAAGAGTATATGGAGAAAAAGAGAGAGGTTAAGAGAGTGGTGAAGCAATGTAAAAAGAGAGCAAATTAGAGAGTGGGTGAGATGTTATCAACAAATTTTGTGGAAAATAAGGAAATGTTTTGGAGTGAGATTAACAAGTTAAGGAAGCCTAGAGAACAAATGGATTTATCAGTTAAAAATAGGAGAGGAGAGTTATTAAATGGAGAGTTAGAGGTATTGGGAAGATGGAGGGAATATTTTGAGGAATTGTTAAATGTTGATGAAGATAGGGAAGCTGTGATTTCGTGTATAGGGCAAGGAGGAATAACATCTTGTAGGAGTGAGGAAGATCCAGTTGCGAGTGTGGGGGAAGTTCGTGAGGCAGTAGGTAAAATGAAAGGGGGTAAGGCAGCCGGGATTGATGGGATAAAGATAGAAATGTTAAAAGCAGGTGGGGATATAGTTTTGTAGTGGTTGGTGTAATTATTTAATAAATGTATGGAAGAGGGTAAGGTGCCTAGGGATTGGCAGAGAGCATGCATAGTTCCTTTGTATAAAGGCAAAGGGGACAAAAGAGAGTGCAAAAATTATAGGGGGATAAGTCTGTTGAGTATACCTGGTAAAGTGTATGGTAGAGTTATTATTGAAAGAATTAAGAGTAAGACGGAGAATAGGATAGCAGATGAACAAGGAGGCTTTAGGAAAGGTAGCGGGTGTGTGGGCCAGGTGTCTACAGTGAAACATATAAGTGAACAGTATTTAGATAAGGCTAAAGAGGTCTTTGTGGCATTTATGGATTTGGAAAAGGCGTATGACAGGGTGGATAAGGGGGCAATGTGGCAGATGTTGCAGGTGTATGGTGTAGGAGGTAGGTTAGTGAAAGCAGTGAAGAGTTTTTACGAGGATAGTGAGGCTCAAGTTAGAGTATATAGGAAAGAGGGAAATTATTTCCCAGTAAAAGTAGACCTTAGACAAGGATATGTGATGTCACCGTGGTTGTTTAATATATTTATAGATGGGGTTGTAAGAGAAGTAAATGCGAGGGTCTTGGCAAGAGGCGTGGAGTTAAAAGATAAAGAATCACACATAAAGTGGGAGTTGTCACAGTTGCTCTTTGCTGATGACACTGTGCTCTTGGGAGATTCTGAAGAGAAGTTGCAGAGATTGGAGGATGAATTTGGTAGGGTGTGCAAAAGAAGAAAATTAAAAGTGAATACAGGAAAGAGTAAGGTTATGAGGATAACAAAAAGATTAGGTGATGAAAGATTGGATATCAGATTGGAGGGAGAGAGTATGGAGGTGAATGTGTTCAGATATTTGGGAGTGGACGTGTCAGCGGATGAGTCTATGAAAGATGAGGTGAATCATAGAATTGATGAGGGGAAAAGGGTGAGTGGTGCACTTAGGAGTCTGTGGAGACAAAGAACTTTGTCCTTGGAGGCAAAGAGGGGAATGTATGAGAGTATAGTTTTACCAACGCTCTTATACGGGTGTGAAACATGGGTGATGAATGTTGCAGCGAGGAGAAGGCTGGAGGCAGTGGAGATGTCATGTCTGAGGGCAATGTGTGGTGTGAATATAATGCAGAGAATTTGTAGTTTGGAAGTTAGGAGGAGGTGCGGGATTACCAAAACTGTTGTCCAGAGGGCTGAGGAAGGGTTGTTGAGGTGGTTCGGACATGTAGAGAGAATGGAGCGACACGGAGTGACTTCAAGAGTGTATCAGTCTGTAGTGGAAGGAAGGCGGGGTAGGGGTCGGCCTAGGAAAGGTTGGAGGGAGAGGGTAAAGGAGGTTTTGTGTGCGAGGGGCTTGGACTTCCAGCAGGCATGCGTGAGCGTGTTTGATAGGAGTGAATGGAGACAAATGGTTTTTAATATTTGACATGCTGTTGGAGTGTGAGCAAAGTAACATTTATGAAGGGGTTCAGGGAAACCGGCAGGCCGGACTTGAGTCCTGGAGATGGGAAGTACAGTGCCTGCACTCTGAAGGAGGGGTGTTAATGTTGCAGTTTAAAAACTGTAGTGTAAAGCACCCTTCTGGCAAGACAGTGATGGAGTGAATGATGGTGAAAGTTTTTCTTTTTCGGGCCACCCTGCCTTGGTGGGAATCAGCCAGTGTGATAAAAAAAAAAAAGTTGAAGGAAAATAAGAAAAAGAAAATCAGACAACTTCTTAAAGGTTACCCCTCGTGGTTACCTAATTAGCATATAACACAAATTTAGTGGAAAGAATGAGGACATCACCATATGCAAAAAAAAAAATAATAATTTGCAACGTAAAAATGCACAGACAAAAAGAACCACAATATTTGTTGTAAATAAAAACAAATGCTAAGCCAGGTGACATGATTTATATTGATAACCAATACAAGAATCATGATTTGTAAAATAACATCTCAAAAGTTATTGAAAAATAAAATTTCAACGCAAACAATACAATATTTCAGGCAAACAACTGGCACTGAGATATATCCAGGTTTATTGTAAACAAAACGTACATACTATGTTGCTTTGGAATACAGAGCAAGAATAATTATACTACAAAATAACATAGACATTGTCAGGGATGGCGTCGGCGGCGCTTCACTGTAAAACAAAGATAAAATAGCAGAAGAGAACAGTTTGCAGGAAGTCCGAGAAACAGTTAACAATTAGTCCCTTGAACTCGCCACAACTTCACGAAAGCAAATCTCTCTTTCTCTGTCTCGCCCAAAAAGGCTGTAAAACCTAATTATCTTCCCTGACCGCCGTAACAAACCGTGTTTACAAAAGTCAGTAATGAATTGCATAAAAGATTATAACGAGAAAATTAGTAGGATGGCAGAGCCAGAGTAAAACCTCCCTCGAGAACCTTCTTTATTGTACACACACTATATATATATATATATATATATATATATATATATATATATATATATATATATATATATATATATATATATATATATATATATATGCAAAACAACCACTCTGAAAGAATAGAGAAATTCCAAGCGCTTTCGTGACTACTCACATTATCAAGGAACTATGAAAGTAAAGCATCCAAGGAAGCTATATGTGGGATCTGATAGCGAGGTGTTGGCCAGACCCCTTATATAGCTTCCTTGGATGCTTTACTTTCATAGTTCTTTGATAATGTGAGTAGTCACGTAAGCGCTTGGAATTTCTCTATTCTTTCAGAGTGGTTGTTTTGCATATTCTGAAATCACCTGTTTACTGTCATCTTATTGCATATATATTTATATATATATACATATATATATATATATATATATATATATATATATATATATATATATATATATATATATATATATATATATATATATATATATATATATATATATGCAATAAGATCACAGTAAACAGGTGATTTCAGGATTGGCAAAACAACCACTGTGAAAGAATAGAGAAATTCCAAGTGCTTTCTTGACTACTCACATTATCAAGGAACATTGAAAGTAATGCATCAAAGGAAGGCATATAAAGGATCTAGCCCACACCTCACTATCACATCCCACAACAAAGCAACACCTGACGCGCGACTCGTACGAAAGGGAACACTGCAACAGGCCCGCTGGCCCAACTGGACTGGTCCTTCACACAACCCACCAACAAGCTATTCTACCCAAGAATTAAGAATTTTAAAATTTATTATTTGTCCAATGTATTATTAAATTCTTCCCAAATTCTATTAATTATAAATAGATCTATTTTATATAAACCAAAGGAAATATTCATATTATTGTCAAAACTGTTTTTCATGAAACAAGATTCAATTATATTCCTGTCGACCATGGACTTGCTTGATACAACTTTCTCAACTTTTTGAAAATCAATTGGATGGTTAAAATCTCTCATATGAATAAACAGAGCATTGGAATCTTGTCCAGTTCTAATGCTATATTTATGTTGTTTTAATCTTAGTTCGAGATTTTTACCAGTTTGATCGTAATAAACTTTATCGCAAATTTTACAAGGAATCTTATAGACACATCCGTCAGCATTTTGGGGGGAATTCTTTATCAAAAGTTTTTTACTGTATCAAGATTTTTAAATACAACTTTGATATTAAAAGTCTTAAGAAGAGAAGGCATATCAACCATTACTTTCATTGTTCCTTGATAATGTGAGTAGTCACGAAAGCGCTTGGAATTTCTCTATTCTTTCACAGTGGTTGTTTTGCATATATATATATATATATATATATATATATATATATATATATATATATATATATATATATATATATATATATATATATATATATGTATATATATATATATATATATATATATATATATATATATATATATATATATATGTGTGTGTGTGTGTGTGTGTGTGTGTGTGTCGTGCGGAAAAAGTAAAATTGGTCAATTAACAAGATCTCTTTAAAATTAAGTCCTTTCTAAAATGTTCTCTTATACGTTTAAAAATATATTTTTTTCCATTATGTTAATGTAAAAATTAATAATTTTCTACCAAAAGAACCTTAGAAAGCTTACCTAACTTTATTATAACAAGCGCAATTTAAATTAACCTAAACCAACCAGATATATTTTAGATGAGTTTACAATAATTTAATAAACAAACACAATGAAATATTTTTTTTTTCTTTGGGTTCAGAATGATTTTTGAGAAATTATTCCATACACAAATTTTCGCTTGTCTTATTCGGCAAGAACAGCGGTGTTATTTATGCCAAAATCGCTTTGGGGTCTCTCAAGGAAGTGAAGCAACGGTTCATGCAACAAGGGCGTATATCAACAACCTGCCTGAGGACAAAGCAGTGGTAAAATTAGATTTCAAGAATGCGTTCAATCTCCTGAAAAGAGACGTGGTATTAGCAGCAGTACAAGAACATTTCCCTGGTCTCTTCCCTTTTGTTTCAGCTGGGTATAGCAAGGAATCAATGCTTCTCTTTGGAGAGCATGAAATCATATCATCGGAGGGTGTCCAACAAGATCTTCTTGCACCATTTCTCTTCTGTATTGCAGTTAGGGAAATTACAGTCAGACTGACCAGCGAGCTAAACATCTGGTTCCTAAATGATGGCACACTAGCAGGTACAAAGGAGTCCCTCCTACATGACCTTACGCAGGTAATGACACAGGCAGAGGAAATGGGTCTCATCCTGAATCCATCCAAATGTGAAATCATCCCAGTCAGTCAACGAGTGATAAATGCAGTGAGATCAAAACTACCAGGAGCAGCAGTCATTGCCCCCACAAATATGGTCTTGCTAGGAGCACCTCTGGGAAGCAATGCCATTGACACAATTCTCAGGAAGAAATTGGAAGAGTTAAGGAGAATGGACACCCACGATGCCTTGTACCTTCTCACAAAGTGCTTGAGTCTGCCCAGGTTGACATATTTCCTAAGATGTGCACCTTCATATGATAACCCTATACTGCACGAATATGACAGTATTCTGAGGCAGATTTTTACGAAAGTACTTAACCTTACTCTAGAAGACGGGCAGTGGAACCAAGCTACACTTCCAGTCAGACTAGGAGGCATTGGTGTCCGCAAGTCATCACAGATTGCGTTACCTGCTTTTCTGTCCTCGTGTATTGCATCCAGAGAGCTTGTAGCAGCGATTCTCCCTGAACATCTTAGGGACAAGATTGGAGTCCAGGACCAAAAATTCATTGACGGAGCAATGATCTGGGATAATCTAACGGGCTCTGAAACCAGACCTGCTCCCCCCAACAACTACAAACAATCGCACTGGGATGGTCCAATAGTGGAAAATATTGCCTCAACAATGCTTCAGAGTGTGTCAGGGAAGGATAGAGCCCGCCTCCTGGCAGTGAGAGCCCCTCATGCTGGGGACTTTCTCTTGGCTGTTCCCAACTCCAGCCTTGGCACACGCCTCGACCCACATACCATCCGCATCGGTGTTGCCCTTCGACTTGCCGCCCCTATTCTCGCCGAACACAGGTGTATTTGTGGCAGTGAAGCAGCAGACCGATTCGGGTACCATGGTTTTCTGTGCCGTAAATCCAAGGGAAAGATTGCAAGACATGAGGAGGTTAATAACATTATCAAGATGAGCCTCACAACAGCTGGATGCCAAGCAGTAAGGGAGCCACCCCAATTATGCAGATCTGATGGCAGCCAGAAGCGTCCAGATGGTATCACCCTTCAAGCCTGGACAGATGGGAAGCAGGTGGTGTGGGACTATACATGTGCATCTACCTTGGCTGATACCTATCTCCAATACACCAAGGAGGAAGGAGGGGCAGCTGCCAGCTTCAGGGAGTCCCAGAAGTCTAGAAAATATGGAGAACTTGCCCATCATTGTATGTTTGTTCCCATAGGCTCAGAGACCCTTGGCTCATGGTGAAAGAGTGTATCTAAATTCCTTAAGGAACTGGGAAAAAGACTCATCAGGGTAACTAGGGATCCCAGGGCAGCTACTTTTCTGTTCCAGTGGCTCAGTGCGGCTGTTCAAAGGGGTAATGCCTGCTGTATTTTGGGCACACGCCCCAGCTCTGAGGAGCTGGATGAGATTTTCGCCTTATAATCGGTGATACACACGTAACAACATGTACCTTATATGCCACCTTTATATCAACAATGTATCTCTTAAATCTTCTGTACCATATTATATATATATTTATATACATACATACATATATATATATATATATATATATATATATATATATATATATATATATATATATATATATATATATATATATATATATAATATATATATATATATATATATATATATATATATATATATATATATATATATATATATATATATATATATATACATATATATATATATATATATATATATATGCACACTAAGATTAGTTGCAACTGTTTTTATTTGTTAATGGTTAGTAAGTTTGCTTAGACACAGGTACACATAAGTACAAGTATCATACAATGTGTAAATTCCCTAAGATAATAAAAAAAGTCAGTGATTTATTCCATTTGGGTTCTTGAATATATAATCTAACCTTACCTAAATGCACAAATATGTATTAAAATGAAAGGATTCGGAACAGCAGGATATGTTAAGAAATTGACGGTCTGTACTACTACAAAATACTGAAGTAGTAGAATAAAATATTAATTGTCAGCAGAATAGTTTGTGCCACAAAAAGACTTCCAATATGTGTTGGAATGAAATAAATTTAAATAATTCTATATTCAACATTTAAAACTGCGACAACATTGTACTGTCCAAATCAGCCATAAATTTCTTAAAACAATAGCATATACTGTATATATTTTCGGCCTGCTGGCTGACACGCACACTTTGGTACACAGTGGCACCCACTACCTGCTTCACGCTGGCACTCACAACGTACTTCACAGTGGCACTTGCAACCTGATACACGCTGGCACTCATACTAACACTCAGTCTACTGCACAATGACACCAAAACCCTCCTACACAGTGACACTCCCACCTATACACTATGTAAGGTGCCAATTAGTTTCAGTATTATGGCAAAGCCTGATATCTACGAGAGTGTATGAAGCCACTTTCAGCTTCCTCTCATCAAGATGGAGAGTACATTGATACGGTAAAGGAACTGGAACATCCTGTGATCAAAGCTGATTACATCTCAGTCCTCTTTAATGTGCTGGAATTTACATTTTAAATAACCTCATATAACAGTTCACACCAATAAAAACCTCCTTAAATTATAAAACAAAATGTAAGAGGATGATAACTAGCATAATTTGTGAGCTTAAAGGTCGACTCCTACCGGCTTAGCGCTTACCACTGAATATATTATTCAATATTTATCTAGTGGACTCTGGACTGTAAGGCGGCATTATGGCTAGGCCTAAACAACTTCCCAGGGAGCCTATCGCTAGACCTTGGGGTGCCTGTGCCCACTGACAAAGAATAATGTAATCCCTTTATCCACATCCACCACTGTCTTCCATCCCTGGGGTGTTTGTAAATTAGCATTTTTTTATTGCGTTTAATTGTAACCGATATATACAGTCCGCATCCAACAGTTTCATAAACACTGTATTACATATATGCCTCTGTGAGGACAGGGCAGAGAATTGTATTTCTTCCAACAAGGGAAGACAATACATTGCAATGTTTTATGACTGGTAAAAAAAAAAGTGTCTATCCAATTTTCAAACAGCAAAATCCAGTTACTGAATCGTCATGCACTCCAAACAGCACTTGTTTGAACTTCTCATGTTTCTCTAATATATTTTAAAGGATTTTATCAGCTATTGTAATCTCTACATTATTAGGTGAATCAGAATATATGCTTTGAATCTATCAATTTAGAGAATTTTTGTGAAAATACTAGCTTAGTTGTTTCACAGGGTGCTTCTCTGCACCATGTGAAGTTTGACTTCATTGTTTACACGTTTTGGGGACAAAAATACAGAAACATATTCAAGTAGTGGTTAGAGAAGTGCCTAACTGAATGTAAATATTGTTTTTATGTTCATTTCATGATTTACTTTGATTCAGCTAGAAATTGTGGGCTCTTAAGGTAATGTCTAAGATTACGAAAATGTATTTCCACTTTTTAATCTAGTCTAGTTGTTTTCCGGACATTATATATTCGTAACTTCAGCAGTGATCGAGTGACTCCGATCACTGAGGCCAGCATGAGTAAGAAAGAGATAACTGATGTAGAGGTCAACCATATGGCTATCGATTACCTCACCTTCAATAGTAGTCTTGAACATACCCACATCGATCCGAAGACAATAAACAGGCCATCTCGTCAGGCCTGTTAATCCTAACGAATAAATTAACAATGTTATGTGATCGGGTGCCACATTACCATCCGTTGATGGGTCTCTGCAAAATTGTCATTTATACGCTACTGCAAATGTAGGAGAGTGTGTTATATATATATATATATATATATATATATATATATATATATATATATATATATATATATATATATATATATATATGTATATATATATATATATGTCGTGCCGAATATGTAAAACTGGTCAATTAGAAAGAACTCATTTAAAATTAAGTGCTATCCGAAATTTTCTCTTATACGTTTAAAGAAGTATTTTTTTCATTAATGTTGATGTAAAAATTTATAGTTTTGCACCAAAAGAATCTTAGAAAACTTACCTAACCTTATTATAACAAGAACAATTTATTTTAGCCTAACCCAACTAAATGCATTTTAGATTTGTTTACAATAATTTAATACTAAGCAAACACAGTGAAATATATTTTTTTCGTTAGGTTCAGAATGATTTTGGCGAAATTAATGCATACACAAATTTTCACTTGTCCTATATGGCAAGATTAGCGTTGCTATTTAAGCTAAGATCGCAAGTTCTGCCTATTCGGCACGACATATATATATATATATATATATATATATATATATATATATATATATATATATATATATATATATATATATATATACATAATATATTATTTATATATTTATTATTTATTATTTATTATTATCACACTGGCCGATTCCCACTAAGGCAGGGTGGCGCGAAAAAGAATAACTTTCACCATCATTCACTCCATCACTGTCTTGCCAGAAGGGTGCTTTACACTACAGTTTTTAAACTGCAACATTAACACCCCTCCTTCAGAGTGCAGGCACTGTACTTCCCATCTCCAGGACTCAAGTCCGGCCTGCCGGTTTCCCTGAACCCCTTCATAAATGTTACTTTGCACACACTCCAACAGCACGTCAAGTATTAAAAACCATTTGTCTCCATTCACTCCTATCAAACACGCTCACGCCTGCTGAAAGTCCAAGCCCCTCGCACACAAAACCTCCTTTACCCCCTCCCTCCAACCTTTACTAGGCCGACCCCTACCCCGCCTTCCTTCCACTACAGACTGATACACTCTTGAAGTCACTCTGTTTCGCTCCATTCTCTCTACATGCCCGAACCACCTCAACAACCCTTCCTCAGCCCTCTGGACAACAGTTTTGGTAATCCCGCACCTCCTAACTTCCAAACTACGAATTCTCTGCATTATATTCACACCACACATTGCCCTCAGACATGACATCTCCACTGCCTCCAGCCTTCTCCTCGCTGCAACATTCATCACCCATGCTTCACACCCATATAAGAGCGTTGGTAAAACTATACTCTCATACATTCCCCTCTTTGCCTCCAAGGACAAAGTTCTTTGTCTCCACAGACTCCTAAGTGCACCACTCACCCTTTTCCCCTTATCAATTCTATGATTCACCTCATCTTTCATAGACCCATCCGCTGACACGCCCACTCCCAAATATCTGAATTCATTCACCTCCTCCATACTCTTTCCCTCCAATCTGATATCCAATCTTTCATCACCTAATCTTTTTGTTATCCTCATAACCTTACTCTTTCCTGTATTCACTTTTAATTTTCTTCTTTTGCACACCCTACCAAATTCATCCACCAATCTCTGCAACTTCTCTTCAGAATCTCCCAAGAGCACAGTGTCATCAGCAAAGGGCAACTGTGACAACTCCCACTTTATGATTCTTTATCTTTTAACTCCACGCCTTTTGCCAAGACCCTCGCATTTACTTCTCTTACAACCCCATCTATAAATATATTAAACAACCATGGTGACATCACACATCCTTGGCTAAGGCCTACTTTTACTGGTAAATAATTTCCCTCTTTCCTACGTACCCTAACTTGAGCCTCACTATCCTCGTAAAAACTCTTCACTGCTTTCACTAACCTACCTCCTATACCATACACCTGCAACATCTGCCACATTGCCCCCCTATCCACCCTGTCATTCGCCTTTTCCAAATCCATAAATGCCACAAAGACCTCTTTAGCCTTATCTATATACTGTTCACTTATATGTTTCACTGTAAACACCTGGTCCACACACCCCCTACCTTTCCTAAAGCCTCCTTGTTCATCTGCTATCCTATTCTCCGTCTTAATCTTAATTCTTTCAATAATAACTCTACCATACACTTTACCAGGTATACTCAACAGACTTATCCCCCTATAATTTTTGCACTCTCTTTTGTCCCCTTTGCCTTTATACAAAGGAACTATGCATGCTCTCTGCCAATCCCTATATATATATATATATATATATATATATATATATATATATATATATATATATATATATATATATATATATATATATATATTTATATGCAAAACAACCACTGTGAAAGAATAAAGAAATTCCAAGCGCTTTCGTGACTACTCACATTATCAAGGATAATGTGAGTAGTCACGAAAGCACTTGGAATTTCTCTATTCTTTCAAAGTGGTTGTTTTGCATATTCTGAAATCACCTGTTTACTGCGATCTTATTGCATATATATATGCATATATATATAAGCGACTATTGGCAGAAAGGTGGGCTAGTGCAAAGATGAGTAGTGGGGGTGTTGAAGAGGGTTGGAATAGTTTTTAAAATGCAGTATTAGAATGTGGGGCAGAAGTTTGTGGTTATAGGAGGGTGGGGGCAGGAGGAAAGAGGAGTGATTGGTGGAATGATGAAGTAAAGGGTGTGATAAAAGAGAAAAAGGTAGCTTTTGAGAGGTTTTTACAAAGCAGAAGTGTTATAAGAAGAGCAGAGTATATGGAGAGTAAAAGAAAGGTAAAGAGAGTGGTGAGAGAGTGCAAAAGGAGAGCAGATGATAGAGTGGGAGAGGCACTGTCAAGAAATTTTAATGAAAATAAGAAAAAATTTTGGAGTGAGTTAAACAAGTTAAGAAAGCCTTTGGAAAGTATGGATTTGTCAGTTAAAAACAGAGTAGGGGAGTTAGTAGATGGGGAGAGGGAGGTATTAGGTAGATGGCGAGAATATTTTGAGGAACTTTTAAATGTTGAGGAAGAAAGGGAGGCGGTAATTTCATGCACTGGCCAGGGAGGTATACCATATACATATATACCATATGTATACCATATATACATATATATATATATATATATATATATATATATATATATATATATATATATATATATATATATATATATATATAAGTATATATATAACTATATATATTTTTTTTTCAACAAGTCAGCCGTCTCCCACCGAGGTAGGGTGACCCAAAAAAGAAAGAAAATCCCCAAAAAGAAAATACTTTCATCATCATTTAACACTTTCACCACTCTCACACATTATCACTGTTTTTGCACAGGCGCTCAGAATACAACAGTTTAGAAGCATATACGTATAAAGATACACAACAAATCCCTCCAAACTGCCAATATCCCAAACCCCTCCTTTAAAGTGCAGGCATTGTACTTTCCATTTCCAGGACTCAAGTCCGACTAAATGAAGTAACCGGTTTCCCTGAATCCCTTCACTAAATATTACCCTGCTCACACTCCAACAGATCGTCAGATCCCAAGTATCATTCGTCTCCATTCACTCCTATCTAACACGCTCATGCACGCTTGCTGGAAGTCCAAGCCCCTCGCCCACAAAACCTCCTTTACCCCCTCTTTCCAACCCTTTCGAGGACGACCCCTACCCCTCCTTCCTTC
>NC_091325.1:8584670-8592170 GCF_038502225.1 Cherax quadricarinatus | reverse complement strand
TTTTCCCTTCCCCAATTTTTATGACCTTGCATTTGCATTGTTTCACCAGTCCTGTAGTTTGTTTAGATACATTTGTTACCTTTCCTAATCTTTACTAATTTCCATTCTTGTATTCTATTAGGGACCTTGAGGAACCATTATTGTTACACCTGCCCATTATGACACCTCTTTTCGCACAATTACTTTTTGTCTCCTCCTCATCAGCTACTCTTTGATACACTGGAGTGTATTTCTAGTTATGTCTGCCAGTTCCTCAATTTTTTCGCCCTCTCTTGAACCGCATTCTCTTGCAGGCTACGCAGTCTCTCTCTCTCTCTCTCTCTCTCTCTCTCTCTCTCTCTCTCTCTCGTCCTTCTCCTCTTCCTCCTCCTCCCTTTCTGTTATTTTGTCATAAAATTCCAGCAGATTTATGAGACTAAATTTGTTATTTCTAAACCCATACTGGTTGTTCTTTTTGAAAAGACTTCTCTCCAGGTGCTCCACTACTCTCCTGTTTATTTTCTCCGTTATCTTATATGGTATTCATGTCAATCACAAAGACCTGCGGTTTAATGTTTCTTGTCTGCCTCCTTTCTTAATTACTGACATTACGTTTGTGGTCTTCCAGATCTTTGGCAATTCCTCCACATCTACTGGAATATTGTGTATTTTACTTAGTGGTGTGTGCAGTGCTTCTACATTCTCTTGCATTTTCTATAATAATTTTCTACCAGGCTGCCTATGCTCACTCGGAAGTTCCTGCACATCTTCCCCCTGTTATGTATATGGTGTATATTGCCTGATGATGAAGCCTTTTTCCATTGAGTCTCTGGTATTGACCTTGTTTCCATTAGAAACATCTTAAACATTTATTCAGTTCCTCACAGATTTGTTTCTCGTGAGCTATACTTCTGTCTTCAGATTTATTTCCTGGTCTTTTGCTGTCGTCTTTGCTCTAATTATGGCGATGTCGCAGCCTTAGCTCAGATTTAGGTTTTCTTGCTGTGTCAGTGTCAGAATGCCGCACAACTTATCTTCTCATTCATGCATAATCGTCTTTTTAGTTCTTGCACTGTCTTCTCTGCTTTCGTCTGTATTTAACTTTCTATAATTTTCCATGCTCTTGCAAATCTTGCTTTTTCCGCTCTCTGCTGAATCTCTGAGGATGACGTTCTTCTCAGTCCTCCTGTGTGTGTGTGTGTGTGTGTGTGTGTGTGTGTGTGTGTGTGTGTGTGTGTGTGTGTGTGTGTGTGTGTGTGAGAGAGAGAGAGGTAGGTTACATTAGCTAAGGTTATATAAACCTATTCAGATACGAAGGGGCAATTTAAAAATCAACAGCCGGCACGTGTATGGCAGCACCAGAAAATCTTGAAATCTGCACTAGTATCACTCGTTCGTACTGTGAAGATGGGTTGCCAACTCACTGTATCATCACCTTCTTTTCTCTAAGACTCGTTGTTCCTCCTCACTCATTATGTTGGTCAGAAAAAAGTGCAAAACATAGCACCTTCATCTCTCCTCACAGCCACATCTCTGAAAGTAATTATATATTTGTTCGACAGTTGAAGCCCTTCCATGTTGCTGCTGTAATAAGATTTTCTTACGCTTCGAAATATTTTTTTTTTCTTGGTTTTAGGAAAAGTCATATTTCACAAATCCTGATATTTTTCTACACTGTTTCGTGTTCGATTTGCAGTAGCAAATCCTGATGGAAACTGGAAAAGATGCTGATTCAGAAATGAAAGGAAAGAAAGACAAAAAAAAAAGGCAAATAGAGAAAAATGCAATTTATAAAGCAAGATAGTTTAGCCTCCAAAGATATCGCCCGCCAAAAATCATATTACGTTTCATGACATTGAAAATTCCAGACCTTGTGCTTTGCAATGATCTAGGTAGGCTCCGGGAGGAGGTGTTTGAAGGGGAGGGACCAACGCATCTCCTCACAGCAGACTGAAAATCTCGTCTTTCGACTGGATTTTTTTTATTGGATAAGAGACTAAAAGTAAATCAGCTGAAGATATGCGTCGGAGGACACTACTCATGATGTGATCTATGTTTTTTTTTTTCGGGGAGGACTGGTAAGCCAGCGGAAAGCCTCGGTCAAGTGACCGTAAGCTTCAATGAGTGAGTCATCATATGACTCTTATAACACCTGAGGGGAAAAAAATACCACCACCATCGCTTATTTTCCCGGTCTTAGCTGAGATGTTCGTGAGGGCCTCGGCATGCTTTTGCTTTTTGTGTGTGTTGCTGTTTTCCTTGATGGTGCTATGCAATGGAGAGAGACAGAGAACGAATGTGTGTGAGTATTCACCCTCATGAACTCTCTCTCTCTCTCTCTCTCTCTCTCTCTCTCTCTCTCTCTCTCTCTCTAAGCCCACAAGAAAACGAGATCTCTAAGACCACTTGCCGGAGTTGATTACATTGGCTGAGGCAGCCCATTGGCAGTCCTCGGCCCGTGTGATGCCTGCCTCGGTCTGGCGACAATTCCTCCTCCAAGTTCCTCCCCTCTTTACCCTCGCCACATCCCTCTCCCCTCGACCCTCCCCTTCCCCTCTTCCCCTCACCCAGATTTTCCCAGGGCTTCAAGAAGAGATCCTACTGTTATGCACTGCTCCTGTGGCCTGGGAAGGGAGTAAGTGGTGGAAAAAGGAGGAAAGTGGAAAGAATAATGCTGAAGCATCGTGGGGAGGAGAAATCGGGATAAAGAAAATACATTCATGTAGCGTAAGCATTTATTGTGATTGGAATTTTAAGGCTATTGGAGCTAATACCTTAGTTTTAATAAGCTGGACAACTATATGATTATTAAAAAGGATTGTATATGAGGGACTGACATGTATGTGCTCGTCTTCTCTTCTCTTTTCATACTGGTACTTCCCGTTCTGTGTAGAGCTTCATCAGTTTGTCACTATGATAACTTTCTCTTCATCTGTTTCTTATCTCCAGTACTACCGGCAGTACGCTATTATATCCTGTAATAAGGATAATTAAATATATTTGTTTACCCACGCAGATTAATAACACGCGTATAATACTTGAGTTTCTTCATCGTAGAGACTTTTCACCAATCGATGGCTGCATCAAGCTGCATCAGTCCAGTACAGAAAAAAAGTACTGCAGACTGTAGAGATATGACGAAGTAGTTTTAGATGATCAGTCCCTCAGCCTAGAAAGGAGGTGCTCCATCCAACAGTAAATTATCTAGCAAATTAGGTGGGTTCGAGGAGTAGAAATTGTTTAAGAATATAAATATTCAGGAACAGATACTGAAAGATTACTAGAGCAAAAACTGAAAATATAAGATATTGTTTAAAATATATTTTAAAAATTGTAAATCTACATCTATTGTTAACCTGGTATATAAGATCTTAATACATGTGTGGATATATTGAATAAGATCATTCACCCGACATAAGTTCTATATACATATGTGGATATACTGAGATAGGTCACCGAGGCCTGACAAATTCAAGTCTCTGGATACGTCCTGAATAGTGATAATTGGATCTTAATTAATATTAACAAGGTGAGTCTACGAACACAGGTGGGATGGTAGCTATCGTCAGTGGTGATGGAGGAAGGGCGGGAGTGATGATAGAGAGAGAGAGAGAGAGAGAGAGAGAGAGAGAGGAAGAAAGAGAATGACAGAGTGGATGCAGGAAGAGAGTGGGTGCTAGAGACGAGAGGGGGGGGGGAATGAGAGTCCTGGACGAGAGAGTGAAGGCTAGAGACGAGAAAGAGAGAGAAGTGCAGTGCAGCGCAGCACCACTGTAGTTCAATACTATTTATAGTCTCAGCACTACAGCATCAACAAATATTATCTTGAGTTACGGTCCTTAACACTTCATTATTTTTTAAGTATATTTGTACGATGCGCTAAACCCGTGCGGGTTATTGAGCACAAGGCTTTGTGGAGGCTCGTTCATCCATCACAAGCTCTGCTCTCGTAGCGAAGACATTCTACTTCCCCTTTCATACTCGAGGCCCTTTCAAGGAAGATTCCCTGACGTCAGTGGAGGGCTTTTGTTCCAGAGAATTGGAGCTGCCAGCAACCTCCTTGGATTAAACCTGATTGTTTTCCATTCCGCATGCACTTTGTGAGCCCTAAGAGTTTACAAATATAATAATAATAATAATAATAATAATAATAATAATAATAATAATAATAATAATAATACCGGAAGTATTAATTATATTAATAACAAAAGCAATGCTTCAGTAACAAAAATGCAGAAAAAGCATCAATAATAACAGTAAAAGCATCAGTAATATTAAGTCACACCTGAATCACTCAACTCGGTGTGTTGACTGTGAGCGAGCATAGTAGGGCGTCCTAGCCTCTGTTATTTAGTAATTACGCCGCTGCAAGGTTAATCGGGGTAAAAGCAGACCTGTAAACACTTGCAACAAACGAGCACTTGTAGTCGGCGTTAGGAGAGAGTACAATAGACAGAGTGAGAGCGAGCGTAAGAGCGAGAGCGAGAGCGAGAGAGCAATTCAAACAAAGTACCAGGTAGTTCTGAGACGTGGAAGTGTGATTAAGAGCAATACGACACGGCCTTTGTGGTACCACTGCCACAATATTGACCTGCGGTTTACATAACAAGACTGACCCCCTGACCCCCTCCTTACCTTTCCCTACTCCCTCCTTCCACCTTCCTCCTCCTCTCTCGTTCCTTCTCCCCTCCTGTTTCCTCAATCTTCCATCCTCTCTCTTCCATCCTTCCATCCCACAATATGTGTTCTCATATATTTTATAATATATGTTCATATATTTTCACCATATGCTCTTATATATATATACATATATATATATATATATATATATATATATATATATATATATATATAGATATATATATATATATATATATATATATATATATATGTTTATAGAGGGGCCACAGATATATCAGATCACTTTCTAGTTGTAGCTACACTGAGAGTAAAAGGTAGATGGGATACAAGGAGAATAGAAGCATCAGGGAAGAGAGAGGTGAAGGTTTATAAACTAAAAGAGGAGGCAGTTAGGGTAAGATATAAACAGCTATTGGAGGATAGATGGGCTAATGAGAGCATAGGCAATGGGGTCGAAGAGGTATGGGGTAGGTTTAAAAATGTAGTGTTAGAGTGTTCAGCAGAAGTTTGTGGTTACAGGAAAGTGGGTGCAGGAGGGAAGAGGAGCGATTGGTGGAATGATGATGTAAAGAGAGTAGTAAGGGAGAAAAAGTTAGCATATGAGAAGTTTTTACAAAGTAGAAGTGATGCAAGGAGGGAAGAGTATATGGAGAAAAAGAGAGAAGTTAAGAGAGTGGTGAAGCAATGTAAAAAGAGAGCAAATGAGAGAGTGGGTGAGATGTTATCAACAAATTTTGTTGAAAATAAGAAAAAGTTTTGGAGTGAGATTAACAAGTTAAGAAAGCCTAGAGAACAAATGGATTTGTCAGTTAGAAATAGGAGAGGAGAGTTATTAAATGGAGAGTTAGAGGTATTGGGAAGATGGAAGGAATATTTTGAGGAATTGTTAAATGTTGATGAAGATAGGGAAGCTGTGATTTCGTGTATAGGGCAAGGAGGAATAACATCTTGTAGGAGTGAGGAAGAGCCAGTTGTGAGTGTGGGGGAAGTTCGTGAGGCAGTAGGTAAAATGAAAGGGGGTAAGGCAGCCGGGATTGATGGGATAAAGAAAGAAATGTTAAAAGCAGGTGGGGATATAGTTTTGGAGTGGTTGGTGCAATTATTTAATAAATGTATGGAAGAGGGTAAGGTACCTAGGGATTGGCAGAGAGCATGCATAGTTCCTTTGTATAAAGGCAAAGGGGATAAAAGAGAGTGCAAAAATTATAGGGGGATAAGTCTGTTGAGTGTACCTGGTAAAGTGTATGGTAGAGTTATAATTGAAAGAATTAAGAGTAAGACGGAGAATAGGATAGCAGATGAACAAGGAGGCTTTAGGAAAGGTAGGGGGTGTGTGGACCAGGTGTTTACAGTGAAACATATAAGTGAACAGTATTTAGATAAGGCTAAAGAGGTCTTTGTGGCATTTATGGATTTGGAAAAGGCGTATGACAGGGTGGATAGGGGGGCAATGTGGCAGATGTTGCAAGTGTATGGTGTAGGAGGTAGGTTACTGAAAGCAGTGAAGAGTTTTTACGAGGATAGTGAGGCTCAAGTTAGAGTATGTAGGAAAGAGGGAAATTTTTTCCCAGTAAAAGTAGGCCTTAGACAAGGATGTGTGATGTCACCGTGGTTGTTTAATATATTTATAGATGGGGTTGTAAGAGAAGTAAATGCGAGGGTCTTGGCAAGAGGCGTGGAGTTAAAAGATAAAGAATCACACACAAAGTGGGAGTTGTCACAGCTGCTCTTTGCTGATGACACTGTGCTCTTGGGAGATTCTGAAGAGAAGTTGCAGAGATTGGTGGATGAATTTGGTAGGGTGTGCAAAAGAAGAAAATTAAAGGTGAATACAGGAAAGAGTAAGGTTATGAGGATAACAAAAAGATTAGGTGATGAAAGATTGAATATCAGATTGGAGGGAGAGAGTATGGAGGAGGTGAACGTATTCAGATATTTGGGAGTGGACGTGTCAGCGGATGGGTCTATGAAAGATGAGGTGAATCATAGAATTGATGAGGGAAAAAGAGTGAGTGGTGCACTTAGGAGTCTGTGGAGACAAAGAACTTTGTCCTTGGAGGCAAAGAGGGGAATGTATGAGAGTATAGTTTTACCAACGCTCTTATATGGGTGTGAAGCGTGGGTGATGAATGTTGCAGCGAGGAGAAGGCTGGAGGCAGTGGAGATGTCATGTCTGAGGGCAATGTGTGGTGTGAATATAATGCAGAGAATTCGTAGTTTGGAAGTTAGGAGGAGGTGCGGGATTACCAAAACTGTTGTCCAGAGGGCTGAGGAAGGGTTGTTGAGGTGGTTCGGACATGTAGAGAGAATGGAGCGAAACAGAATGACTTCAAGAGTGTATCAGTCTGTAGTGGAAGGAAGGCGGGGTAGGGGTCGGCCTAGGAAGGGTTGGAGGGAGGGGGTAAAGGAGGTTTTGTGTGCGAGGGGCTTGGACTTCCAGCAGGCATGCGTGAGCGTGTTTGATAGGAGTGAATGGAGACAAATGGTTTTTAATACTTGACGTGCTGTTGGAGTGTGAGCAAAGTAACATTTATGAAGGGATTCAGGGAAACCGGCAGGCCGGACTTGAGTCCTGGAGATGGGAAGTACAGTGCCTGCACTCTGAAGGAGGGGTGTTAATGTTGCAGTTTAAAAACTGTAGTGTAAAGCACCCTTCTGGCAAGACAGTGATGGAGTGAATGATGGTGAAAGTTTTTCTTTTTCGGGCCACCCTGCCTTGGTGGGAATCGGCCGGTGTGATAATAAATATATATATATATATATATAATATATATATATATATATATAATATAGATATACATATATATATATAATATATATATATATATATATACATATATATATAAATAACATATATATATACAACATATATACATAATA
>NC_091325.1:8542170-8579670 GCF_038502225.1 Cherax quadricarinatus | reverse complement strand
TAGAAATATTAAATCTAGTTTGTGAGAAGACATTGTCAGTTTAGTCCCCTTCATGTTTCCTTCTCTTCATCTAGCGGGTAAGAAGGTTTGGTTTCCCTACCGTGAGTAGTGAGGTTGTGTGCCCCGTTCCATTGGGAGGTTCTTCCTTCTCCCACCGGAAGAGAGGCTGGATGCCTTCCCTCCCGTGGACATGGAGGTTTGATTCTCTTCACTTGGCCAGTAAGGTCAGATCCCGCAAGTTCCCTGGACAAAGAGATAAAAAAAATATTTCTCCTTTGTATGGGATAGGTCACCTCGAGATTATTTTCTTGAAATGGTAACTCCATCTCTACTTGTAGGAAACGTTCAAAGCTCCCGAAGCTGAAGAACCCTTAATGGAACACTAGACGTCCAACTCAGGCTGATAGATTTCAACATATATATGCAACCCATCTTGTGTGATGAAATACGACAAGGAAACATTGCTCGCTTTTGTTCCCACTATGTAACTGTCATATAAAATAGGAGAGCAGCACATTGCTGCTACCCTGTTTCTCCCCTTCCCTGTCTTCTGATGGCTACCACAGGCACGTGTCTAAAGGCGATGGACTGACTCATAATGCTTGTTTCAGGCAATGATATAGATTAACTTCCTCGATGTTTACTAATTCATCTGCTCATTCTAATCTCCCTTGTTCCTCTGAATCTGCTCTTCGTAGCAACTTCCCCATTACTCCATCACTGCCAAAGCTTCGCCTGCTTTCCCTGTATTCTCACTAGTGCTTCTCACCTGTATTCATTATTGGGTCACCTGACCACCTCCCATATTTACGAGTGGATCCTTGGGCTTCCCCATATTCATTAGTGTGTCACGTGCCCTATCCCCATTCCACCCACCGTCACTATACTAAATTTCTCTGTTATACCCATAGCTGCTCACCTGTCCACCCAACACAGGATTTTCTATACCACGGATTTTGTGGTAAATAAACACAGCTGCACATCTCTTTTAGTGGACAGAGAATAGAACGTCCACTAATACGTTCTCTGAATAATCCGTTATGAGTTTATCATTTAATCAAAAGAGGAGCTAAACTTTAATATTTAGTAAATTATACATACACACACACACGTATCCCACGTAAATTTTATTTTAAACCCACAACCCATTGGCAAGTTTATTTTAATACTGTTTCCATGCCCGACACGCTTATGTTAAACATCTCTATTGAACCCCCGACAAGCTTACTCTCTATCTTCTCTTGAATATGCTACATGTAGTGCATATTCTATGTATGACAGTTTATCTGCAGCCTGGCTACTGCACCGCTCTTGAATCTTCGTTTTTTCTGGGTATTCGCACTCAGTACTGTCGTTTCACTTTAGTTGAATTCCTAAATTCTGGGAAGGGTTGCCAGAAGTAATGCGAGCTATTACCCCCCCCCCCTTCCTCGGATTAAATTTATTTACCTCCCAGGGGCTGTATAACCTCTACGGGTTAAGTGCTTTTCCCATGATTAATAATAATCGTCTGTGTATTATTACCTTGAACGTAAGCTTAACTGCTACCGAGCTGTGCTGAGTGACTCCCACGTCATTTCAAGGGGGTACCTTGGACTGTGAGCAAGGTAACATTTATGAAGGGATTCAGGGAAACCGGCAGGCTGGCCTTGAGTCCTGGAGATGAGAAGTACAGTGTCTACACTCTGAAGGAGGGGTGTTAATGCATGCTTACATTGTAGTTTAAGCGCGCCTTTGGCAAAACGGTGAAGGAGTGAATGAGGGTGAAAGTTTTTTTTCGGGCCAACATACCTTGGTGGGAAACGGCCGAAGTGTTAAAAGAAAAAAACTTGATGCTTGTAAGGGGGTCTCTTTTTTCTTAAAGAACAGTTAGCCCCTTTTATTTTTAAAATCACCTCAGTGTCTGCAAAAGATGAATATTTAAGACCTTTTTTTTTTTCCTGAGTGTGAATGCTTCGTTTTAGATTCTCGTAAAACAAAAATAATGATATTTACAAAACAAAAAATGCAGTAAAAACAACGTAATTCCAGATAACAGGGCAGCAGTTAGGAGACCGTAGCCACACAATCGCCACTTTGCTTTTGAAGGGAGATTTGAACGTAAAAATTCTCTTTACACAGGATTTTTCCCCAAAAGTTTACACTGAAGGTTACAGTGGTTCCTTTACACTGGACTCTAAATCTTTTTCTTTTTCTTGTATTCGACTGTCTTTTAAGATAAGTCTTTGTTTTCCATCTCTGTATCTATTGTAAAAAATTTCCCGCTCTAAACAAATTTATCAGTGAAGAATAAATCAACATCCATCTCGAAGAACACATCCATCGTGTACTCTACTCTCACATTTATTAACTTAAAAAGAAAAGGTTCAGCGGTGTTGTTGCTGTAGCTCTGAGGATCAAAACCGAAAGATTTCCTAACCATTTGTCTTACTCTGAGTAAGCAATATAAATCAACGGAGCGAAGTCTTTCTCGCTGCCTCCGACGTGGAGGCTGACAGCCTGAGTACCTCACACGGAACTAACGTGAGTCAATAATACCCAACGGCGTCAGTGTGTTTTATCTCTATATTCTGTTGCCTCTGTTCACCTAGAAGTAAATATTTACATGGATGCTAGTCGACTGTTGTGGGTCACACCCCGAGGCAGAATTTCAACTGCAGTTAATAATAATGACGACACGAATATCACTCCCTTGCTCTCTTATTCTCTCGCGCTCTCTATTGCTTGCTCACTCTATTGCTTGGTTGACAGCAAAGCAACAAGAGTCGATTATAATAGTAGAAGTAGAGGTTTGTGATAGTCATAGCAGAAATAGTGGTAACCAGAAGTAAAAGCATTGATACACACAGCTCTGAGTGTCAGAGGAGTAATATTAATTTAGTAGAGGTAGTTGTAGGTCTCTTCTACCATCCAGTTCCATTTCCTGTAAATACTATATAATTTTGTTCCAGTATGTTATGGTATATTTTCTCTGTTTTCATGCCTCCAGTAGCAGAAGAAAGTGGAGAGTGGGAAGAGTTTTCTGCTTTTCTATACTTGATTCATGTCCCTAGATATACTTGATGGTTCTTAATCTAGACAGAAGTAGATAGGGCTTAGCAGACAGCCGTAGCAAGGACATCCAAGTCCTCCACTATGTCTTTCCTATGTACATGTACTCCCGTGTTATCTCTTGCTCTCGCTCGCTCATACCCTTCTCTCATTTTCTCTCCCCCTCTACCTCACCTCCATCACCCCTCCCCCTCTACCTCACCTCCATCACCCCTCCCCCTCTACCTCACCTCCATCACCCCTCCCCCTCTACCTCACCTCCATCACCCCTCCCCCTCTACCCTCCATCACTCCCCCTCTATCACCTCCATCACCACTCCCCCTCTACCTCACCTCCATCACCCCTCCCCCTCTACCTCACCTCCATCACCCCTCCCCCTCATCATTTCTGCACCAGTTATTCAATTCAGCAGTTTGCATACTCCAGTATCCTCGTTCTACAATTTGAATATCTTTTCTTTTATATACAGCATGTATTGTATACACGACTTGTAGCAAAATAAACCTCGCTTCCAGAGGCGTAATTCCTGTGCTGTCATAAATAACAGATGAGTTCTTACTCCTTCCATGGGTGGGACGGGGTACCCCGATACTGAAGAGCTCTTGATTCGAGGAATTGAAGCTACCTTTTCTGGGATCGAACTTAATCCTCCATTTACCTGGAGCTGTAAGATCCCTTTGAGTTTAGCGCTACACCATTAATATAAAAATAAAAAGGTTAATCGTGCCTGCAAAAGTAAATTTTAAAACCAGACTCACCTTGGACAAAAAAGACTACGGTATTTTTAAACTCTTTTTACCCATTGCAGAGAGACTGTATAATTTTATATTTCATGCATTTGCGATTTGTTTTATATTCCTCACTGGAATTGCTTTACCTTACCTATGGAATGCAATTTGGAAAATGTAAGTAATGCAATTCAGTGAACCTAAGTCACTTGTAAGATTCATTAACCAGTACTGTAATAACTGAACGGGACAATTCATAAAACAGTCACTAGACAATACAACACAATCATTATTACAAAGAGTAAAACACGTTATACATACTATAATAACTTGTATAAAAAATATATTTGATTTATTACAGTGGCGACTACAGTACCTGACGAAGGGCACAGTCACTCAGTTTCATCAGTCTATTCACCTCCACTTTCTACACTTCTGCTTTATCCTCGCCCACTTTAACCTGTACAGTCATCCTCTACTTCCACTCATTATATTCTCATACACAGGATACTGGCTGCCGGACTCTGCTTCAGCTGTATGCCTCATTGATTATGGCTGCCAGCCCTTCTCATCAGCTTATCTTCTCTTGTGCGGATGACTGACGTGTCTAATGTCAATCATCCCAGTATCTTGATGTGTTCCCGGTCTTTCAGAATGTCCCTAATTTATAGTTTTTGTGTCGGTTCTGTTCCTTTTTTATTATACGTGGGCTCTGGCATATTATCCTTGGGCTTCCTTCATGAAAGACGTGGCTCGTGATGCATGCTTAGCTGAGCATCCTCCACGTAATCCTACATATTAAGCTGATTTTTACATCTGAGAGCATGGATTTTTCATTGTAGGAATAACTGTCTAGAAGTTTTGGGTATGGTGGCCCAGCTCTATTATATAGGAAAGAATGTGAACTATTTCTGATGCCCCGGCTGTCTGGATCTAGGGTAATGAGCTTGCAGATGCTTAAACTAAATCAACTCTATCAGACACTTTTGTTTTATTAATATGGAAATTGTAAATGGGAAACCAAAGACAAATACTGATTGTTACTGATATTACATACATTTAAAGAAAAAATACCCGACACTGATCTTCGTCATATCTGTTCATGGGCGTCATTCGCTCGGTGTTCCTGGCAAGAAGCATCCACGACCGTGCAGTGCTACAGACGGTAGTGTTTTCTAACATATGCCTCCACATCAAATCATATCTTCACATCGCCACCACGCCACCTACACGTCACTTTCCCCCACCGTCACTTCCCATGTAACCACCTCCAAAGACACCCAAGTCTCACCTCAGATGGATTGCTTTTTTGTCCCTGTTATTTAGTGATTAGCGTACTGCAAGTTTAATCAAGGTAAAAGCCCCTGCTCTGCTAAACTGTTGACTGTTAACAACCAAACATATACCAGCGGGAGATAGTTACTTCCTGGGTCAGACTGTTAGCAGTTACCAACCAGTCTGACGCCAACTAACATCGCAGTTATATATGTATATGTATACAGAGAATTATTTAATCCTGATTTTAGGAATTTTAGTGCCGTGGGATTAGTGTATATGAAAACCGTAGTTTTAATTATCAACGTGCACTCGATAGATTTAAACTAAAAAAATAACTCAATTCCTGTATACTCTATATAACGTCCGGAGGCCATGCCTCGCATCTAGGGCCCCCACGCTATTTCTAAGGGTTAAGCTTCACATCTTGGGACCCCATACTTCCAAGGGCCAAGCTTCAAAATTTGGGGGCCCACACCCTTTCTAATGGCTAAGTCTCTCATCTAAAAGCCTAACAACCGTTCATGAATACAGTTTGACTGCAAACTTTGGCCGTGACTTCGACGTGAGTCTGCATTTTATGAGTAGCTCACACGCTTTCAGTTATTCCGTAATGTCAAGTGTCCCGAGAGGTGTAGCTCTGAACTAAATTTAGGCAGCAGTGTCTTAACTATTTAATATGAGAGGCTAGAAGACCATCTCTGGCAGCATGGGGGATACCAAAGCTTGTGAATTTTGTGTGAGGGCAGTAACCGCTTTGGATCTACCCAGATTACCTTCCATTTTCCGAAGGCTGTATCCATCATATGTATGAAAGCTACAAGCTACACCGTTGCTGTTGTATTTATTCCGGTGAAGTACTTTTGATCGACGAAAATATAGCTAACTTTCCTAAAGCACTGTATTACTGCACTTGCTAGATCACTTATTGCAGTGGTAGTTTCTGCCTAGGGGCTGGGGTCTTTTTCCTGGGAAAGATTCAACTCTCCCCATGGAGCACTGGCCTGACTCTCGGCATAAATGGTGGTGGGGATTTTTTCCCCTTTCGTCTATTTTTGCTGACACTTCGGGCTGATGACACAGAACGAATGATGGATAAGGATTGCAGAATGTAGTAAATATTTCGAATAGTTTCACTTGCTTTGTGATTACGATTCATTTACAGTGAGAAAGAAATGGTCACGAGAGTAGCAAGAAATGAAATAGTTGATGTAATCAGTCCATCAACCTTTGAGAAGTCTTCACCGATGGGTCAAAGAGTTGGCAACGATTGCCGGTGAATATTTGCATTGTGAAAAGTTGCTAAACCAATCCTCTGGATTCAATGTGTAGGTTCCTAGCAATCTTCGATGCTCTCTTCCTGAGCGTAGTTGAACTTCGGTTCATTGTTAACTCATATTTTCAGTGTGATTTGTTTGCCCTGTCGCAATATGCTTATGCTCACTGAGTGGTCCAAAAGATCCAGGAATGATTAACCCATCTTTATGCGCAGCATATGCCTGTGGAATTTTATTTATGCCCAAACCATGGTGGTATCCGGACAATAAACGGGCACATACGTAGCCAAAGGCTGTAGCAACGATCTTGTTCTAATAGCTGACTTTTGCCCCGCAGTGATTTCATGAGCCTCATACATAAACAGGTCCTTGGGAACTGATAAATTCATTGAACCTTACAGACGAGAAGCAAATTGTGTAGACGTTAACATGTGGGTATTTAGCCTCTCTCCGAGGCTAAATCTTGAGACGATTCTGTCGACTGAGATCCTGGCACACACGTAACCCATAGCCACCTGTTTCCAGGTGCTCCTGCCTCCCTCTATGTAACTCGTGGTGTGCAGCTGATTGTTGAACACATTTTGTCTTCCCACGGTTTTGGCATTTCCGCCTTCATTGCTTTTATAATTACTGGTGTGCCTGTGAACTTTGAATGTTTAGATATTAACAATATAATAGTATTTTTATCTGATGCTGGCTATTTTAACTTCATAGTATTTATTTGATTTGTAAGTTATATTCATGTAAGTTTCTAATGCTTGCTATTTTCACTTTGAGAGCTTATACGTGTGTAAAAATGTCATTGCCAAGAGCTTTGAATGATCACCCAAGTCAGTGCTCATTTACTCTCAATTTTTTTTACCAAAGGCACTGTATGTCCCACGCCGGCTTTGTGCTTCCCATTAAATGTAGTGATAATGAATAATAAGAATCTGCAACAATTAATTGTGACGGAACTAGCGTTAGATGCTGGAGCTTCCACCATTAAGTGACTTCACGCCAGTAACTGTATTTTACAAGTCTGTGAGAGTTCCTTGAGGCGCTGAGCTGCTAGAGGTTGAGTCGGAGAGTTCGACGTGTGTGTGTGTGTGTGTGTGTGTGTGTGTGTGTGTCAGGCAGTCAGTCATCGACACGGGTGAGTTCGTGTGACAATCATGATAGTGTTCGGCAGTCGTGAGAGAGTGGTCGGCACCTGTGAGCGGCTGTCGACATCTGTCGATAAATACTGAAAGTATCGAAAAATGTGTTTGGGGGTAGACACCCGTGCTGATGTACACAGTAAGTCTCTCGACAGTGAGAGCCCATAAATTCTTCGTCATCGACAAGTAGTCGATCATGGAATGAATAACTCAAGCACACTATATATTTATATGAGTTAAACCCGCGTGGATCATTCACAGCAAGGTGTGGTGAAGGCTCAGTCCATCGTCTACTAAATGCTTGACAGAAACACATCGTAGAATCTTTAAATTGTAGGTGTGTATTGAGGGAGGTGGGGGTTGATAGGTGTGGAGGAGTGGGTGCGAGCATGCGTGCGCTCTTGCATTTGTGTCCGGCTGTCCGCCCGCCCCTTTTTCAGTAGGGCCATTATTTATGTATTGATCATTTTCCTCTACTGTGTGAAGGCTGTTTTAGTGACCATAAATTCTCCGCCTCCATCATGACTAAAACCGAAACCGCCCACTGTCCTCACTGCCAACACCACCCACTGCCAACACCACCCACTGCCAACACCACCCACTGCCAACACCACCCACTGCCATCACCACCCACTGCCATCACCACCCACTGCCATCACCACCCACTGCCATCACCACCCACTGCCATCACCACCCACTGCCATCACCACCCACTGCCAACACCGTCTGCGCCTGTGATTCAAAGTTCTGCTGAGAGAGTCTAGTAGCTGCTTCAGGGTCCTTTCCTTTATTTTTGAGATGAAGCTACATATATTGAAATGCTGAACCCGTGTTGTTGTTCTGCACAAGGAATGGAGACTCGATCCTCCGTCCACTTATCACGCTATGTGCACTCAAACCCTTGATGATCGTCCTTTTTTTCTGAGGAAACGGGTACCTTCAAGGGAGGATAATTTACGCTAGTGATAGGCTATTTATCCATGAAATTGGATCCCACCTTCCCTTCCTTGGATCATACCTTGTTGTCTTTAATTCTACTAGGTGCTGTATGGGCCCCTTAGGATTTAGCATCCTCCCTTGAATGTAATATACAAATCACCCGCACTGAGAGGGTGCTGATGACGTCCGAAACGTCGTAGTGTTTCATATGTCTCTTATTGGTACAATGTTCCAGCCACAGTGTTTGTGGTCTTTTTATTCTTAATGTAATAATAATGGAGAAAGAGAAGCACGGCTGGCTGCGTGAAATGAAAAAGAAAATTTTCTGAGGATGGTCGAAAATGACAACTCTCAGATGATGCCGCAGCAGAGTAACGTGAAAATGTTTACGGGAAGTACTGTGGGAGTCCTGGAGGAGGTGGTGAAGGAAGAGGGGGTGAAGGTGAAGAAGGAAGAGGTGGTGGTGAAGGAAGAGGTGGTGAAGGTGAAGGAGGAAGAGGTGGTGGTGAAGGAAGAGGTGGTGGACGATGACGACAACGACCACCGGGGTTGGGGGGGGGGATGTCCTCATCACCATGGAACATATTTGATTTCCTGTCGTGTGACGAGTCTTCAAGAATATTTTATTTTCGCTTTCCTTATTTCCCCCAAATCAGAGGCCGTACGGAAGGCAGAGCAAGAAAAATATTATCTTGGGGGGGGGGGAAAATTCTGCCACCTTAGTCTTCCTATTTCCCCTCCGCCCATCCACTAATGATTAATTAGGCACGAGTCAGAACCTTTTTTTTCATTCTCTGTCTCCTACTAGGCTCCAGGTAGAAACCTTCCACCCACCCACTAGTGCCTATTTTCTAGACTCAGGTTCTATTACTCTACTAGATATGGGAGAGAGCGACACGAGGGAGACATTTATTATCAATCAACCGATGATTTAGTGCTGCTGTTGCTGTGGCCATGCGCTGGAGATCACACTTCACCCACAGGTATAACTAATCTAAATTGGCTGTGATTACACGACGCTCCCTATGGGTTCTGTTTGGTCTGCCTAAGTTAATTGGCTCGTTGTAAGCTGAAGCAGATTTATGATTGTGGTGTGTTCGTAAGATCAGGGCGCTCTGGTGTCCTCATGGATGTGCCAGTAGGGTTGCTCTGAAAGCCATGGAGATGTGTCCGGAAGTTCGCTCTAGGGCACCCTGGGATGTGCCTGGAGAATCGCTCCTAGGCCCTCAGGCAGTGCCCTCAGCATACCTTTTCAATTTAAGCAGTTACTCAAATACATGTTTCTTGACCCCCTCTTTCTCAGCAAAACTATCCCAAAAAAATAAAAACTCCTTCTCCACTTAGTAGTTCCTCAGCATCCATCCTCGGCAAAAAGATTAACAAACAGTACCACACAATAATTATTCAGTCTCTCTAGGCAAAAATCCCAAAACTACCCCCCAATACAGCTGTTCCTCAGCTTGCCGTCTCAGCTGCTGCTGTGCTGATATCCTCCCGCTACAGAATCATTTCCCTTGGCTCACTCTGCCTAATTTCACGATCCACGATTCCTCGGGAAATACTCGTGTAGAAAGTAGAACGATCTTCGCCTCTGCATAGGAAATGTGAGCGCATTGCTGTACAGTGAGAGATAGTGAGAGAGTTGTTATAAACTTAGAGAAGGTGAGGAAGGGGCTGTATAACAAAGGTGGTGTAAAACGAAGCTCGTGAGGGAGAAGGTGAAGGTGGTGATACAAAAGCAAGGGAGAGTGTAAAGCAGAGGTATGCAGAAAGGAGAATAGTGATGGAGGGAGGATAGGGCGGGGGGCAGAAAGTGTGTTCAGAGACAAAAGAACACGAAGATAGGAGGAAGCACAGACCTGAAGTAATAAGAGAAAACTTAATAGAAAATAATTTTTGATATAAATGCATAAATAACACTAGCTTGCAAAATTGGGAATTGTATAATGTCACCAATATCTTTTATTAGGTACCCAAGTAAGGAATGAATATTGCTTTAATACACATTTTAACATCTTTGTATACATTGACAGTACAAATTGACATACACATTTTAACATCTATACACATTTTAATAGCTTTATTTACATTTTACCAACTTAACACATTTTAAAGTATGTACACATAACATCTATCTTTAATTTTAACATTATTACACATTTAAATGATCGGGTAATACCTTATTCAAGGCCGCTAATATTTCTCGCTAATATTAGTATTGAGGGACCATATATTCGGGGGTAACAAAAGACTTATAAATGAAACTATTACACAACGTTTCGCGCAAAGGCAAGTTTGATACTGGTGAAGAACTCTTATTCCATGGAGTCGAAGCTACCCTTTCGATCATACCTGTTAACCTCTCATTTCTGTCATTTTTAACCCTCATAAGCTCGGAGGTTACTTAGGAATATTAATATTCTCTTATTTCCATTTGTAATTTCCAGTGCAAATCAACCTCCATGTTTCCATTTACTTGCGGCTTATCCTTAATCAAGAGAAACATTTGTAATAATTTATGGACAGATAACGTCTGCGAAAATTGAATTTTTTTTTTCGTCATTAACCGAGGCTTTGGATTAAACCTTTTTGTCGTAAATGCCACAAATGATCTCCGGGCTATGTTATTAAGGGGCGAGTGAGGTTATTTGATGCTTTCATCCAACAGCTGGTTGATAAAGTCAGTCTCGACGACTGTCTGTCTGTGTGGTCACAGACCAGCATTCTAAATAATAATAATAATCTTTATTTCTGCAAGTACATGTAAAACATATACTTGTCTGACATCAGTGACATACATTTTATTATGAGCATTTCGAGCAAATTAGGTCAATTTAGTCCCGAGGATGTGACCCTCACCAGTCGATTAACGCCCAGATACCTATTTTACTGGAAGGAGAACAGGGAGAGCAGGTGTCTTAGGGAAACCGCATTCAAATGTTTTCACCAGTACCGGGGATCGAACCACGGACCACAATGTGTGAGCTGAGTGCTCTAGCAATCGAGCTACAGTACACCGTGCTAGTCCGGTTGTCTCTCGGCTAATTGTTCTAGCTCTCGTTTCCGGCCAGAGATCTGGCTCCTTGTTCTTGATCAAGTCATAGACTTGGTGTCTTGTTCTTTACCTGAATGTATCATTTGAACTAGACACAATATACGGTTTATGACATTGAGAAGACGTTTTTCTCGTCAAGGACTCTCTTACCAGTCTCTAAATGGACTGATAATTCCCAAGGGATTGTTAAAGGTCCCTGAAGGACAAAACTTATTGTCTTGTTCACGTTCTAGTCGGTATATTGTACCATTTGTAAACAATGTCAGCTATTGTCTTGATCATTCACATTGAAAAAGTTAATTCTCTCTTTCTTTTTTTCTTTTTTATCTTTCCAAGTATTTTTTTCTTTCTCTTTCTCCTTTCCCGTCCTTTCTTACTCTCTCTTTCCCCTCTGTCTCTTTTCTTTCTTTCACAGGTAATTTTATCAGGCAGCAAAAGTTGTAGTGGGTCCTAATTTCCTGTTTGTCAGTGAGCGTCAGTAAGCCAGACTTGCACCACCCAGTCCTGACACATTACAACACCTGCGATTTTGTTCTAGAGATCTGAAATTTCACTAAATTCTCATGTTTACAACTTTAAAACCACCCTCTAAACCCCACGTATCAGCACCCACTAAATCCACATATCAGTCCCTTTAATCCCTCGGAACACCTCGTGAAACCTATATACCAACACTAAGCTCTTTAATCAGCACTCGCTTCCTTCAGAGTGCTCAAACACCAACAACACGGCAAATCCTTAAAATCATTTGTCCCCTGTTTCTCCCATCTAACACATTCGCACAAGTCTACTGAATGCTAAAGTACCTACCACTTAAAAATTCCTTTACCCTCTTCTCTCCAGCTCTCTATGGAACGACTCCCCTACCTCCTTCCTTTTCTCTCCTTGGTCATCTTATTCTGTTTCACCATTTCATAATGACCAAAACTCATTACTGACCACCTCCTCCATCTGACGTTTACCTTTCTTAGGTTCAAAACTTCCTCAAATTTCTAAACTCCGAAGCTCTGCATAGTATTCACACGAACCTCAAACACGTCTCCATTGCCTCCATCCTCCTCGTCCTCGCCGCTGTGCTTGAAACCCACAACCCGCCCACACAAAAGTATTGGCAACACTTTACTCTTGTACATTCCTCTTTTTTTATTCCATAGATAAACATGTTCGTCGCCACAGACGCCTCAGTATTCCACCTACTTGTATTTCACCTCCCTCATTTATGTATGGTTTATTTGTACTGTCATGGATCCATCTGTCGACATGACCACTCCCTTATATCTAAATATACAACAAACATTTCCTCCATACTCCCTCGAATCTCATTTCTAGTCTTTCAATGCCCATTTTTATCAAATTTATTTGTTCTGTTCTTTTGACACCGGCGCTAGTAGCCTAGTGGTTTGAGTCGTATCTACCAATTCTTAGGACCGGGGTTCGGTCCCCGGTCGGCCCAAGCGCTCATGAGGCGCTGTTTTTATTTAGTTTCGTCTATTTTAACTGTTTTTATTATATATTTTTTATATTGTTATATATGAATATGCTCTGTTCTTTTTCTTATTATTATTATTATTTATTATTATTATTATTATTATATAAATGATAAGGGTAACTCTGATTTAGTTAACTAATTGTTTTCGAAACTCTGACATCGATGTTTATTTTAAGTCTTCACTCAAGACCTGCAATGTCTTGTCGCCACTTCTAACAGTCTGAGAGTCTTATGGGTCTACAGTTGGCTTTGTCACCACTCATAACGAAGTCTTTGAGAGTCTTAAGGACCTGCTATTGCTCTTAGCGGAAATCTGCTTCCATTTGCCCGTGTTTGTTCTGGCCCGCCCACCCGGACTCCGTTGATGAGAATGTCACGATCGTTGAAAGAGGCGTTAACGGATGAGACTCGCTTCCGTTGAAAGAGGCATTAACAGAGATGGCTCATGATCGCTGAAAGAGGCATTAACGGATGGAACTTGCATCTGTTGAAAGAGACACTAATAGACAGGAGCTAACTGTAGTTGAAAGAGGCGTTAACGGATAGAATTTGCGTCAGTTGAGAGAGATGTTAACAGAGAGGGACTACAATTGAAAGTGGCGTTAATGAAGTTGAATCTGTTGAAAGAAGCGTCAAAGGAAGAAAACCCTGTTTTACAAAAAATGCGTCGGAAGCTATCGAACGTTAGAAAAAAAGGACCTTAACAGAAGAGATTCGCGAACGAGGGAGAGAAAGGGATAGAAGGTGGGAGGAATGAGAGAGAGACAGAATTAAAATAAGGAAACGAAGGGTACAACAATTTGATGGCATGAAAAAGACATTTAAACAATTCTAAATGGCGTTCTGACAACAATAATTGAAGAGAAACGTATTACAAGCAAGCATATACTGGGACAACCTTTCGCTCTCTGTAGAGCTTCACCAATTCATGATAAAACCCATTGCCGAGCGAAACGCTTCCTCAACGAAAGGTTGTACTGTAGCGTATCTTCGTTACTGATTGGTGGAGTAGAAAAGTGAAGAACATGAATACAAAACAGAAATATGCAAACCAAGACATGAATTGAAATACAATATTATAATCTAAAAATGATTATCAATACAAATCAATTCGGATTTATCTGTCAAAAGATGACTAAAAAAAAATTCGCTCAAAACTTTAAAGGAATATCGTAGCAAAATAAATAACTCTTCGAAATATATCGAAAAAATAAATAAAACCATAATTAATTTCAAAGGAAAGTTTGATAATGAGTGTGTCAGGTTTTATTAATGGATCATGAAAAAAAATAACGCGGCAGCCTCTCAAAGTTACCGTATACAGCTGGATATACACGGTATGTCTCGCATATATATATATATATATATATATATATATATATATATATATATATATATATATATATATATATATATATACACACACCAGCCTGTTGATAATAATCCTGGTAGGTGTTCTTGATTAGACGATATTGTGCCAAAAACAGAGCCCACAGCCTCTCTCTGGCAGAGGTGCCAGATACATATCATATATATATATATATATATATATATATATATATATATATATATATATATATATATATATATATATATATATACGTGTACATACATGGCTTTGTCACGTGAATGGGGATTTTGGATTGCTGCCCATTTCTGCAGAGGTTATTATTCTTTTCAGTTAGCGCTGTTATGGTCTTAGTGCGTGTCTTTGATGATAAAAATAATAATAATAATTAATAATAATGGAGTGGTTTAAGCTCGTAGTGTGGTTTGAGAGTGGGATGTGACATGATGTGAGTCTCCTAACCCCTATCGTCCCTCTTCACTGAGCAGCAATTCTTGTAAGAGTTGCTGATGCATTAAGTTTCGTCGAATTTTAAAACCCCGAGGGGAAATAAAGAAGAGGAACAATACATAAGTAACAAACACACATAGGAGGAACTTATGACGACGTTTCGGTCCGATATAGACCATTAACTAGTCAGAACGAAACGTCGTCAGAAGTTTCTTTCTGGTACTTGTGGGGTATTTGAGTCCCGAGGAAAACTATCGACATTACTTGGCTTCCTTAGGTTATCCTGGGTTATTAACTCCTGTCGGTTAATAGAATCCGAATGCAGTCTTTGAATGGAAGGCAAAACCACGTGAAGAATTGAATAGCCTTACTAAAATTTATTTCGGCCTTCTTACAAAAAAAAATCAGTCAGCAGCAAAAATTTAAATAAAAAAATTCTGGTAGGTGTTTCTGGATAATTATAATTATTGGTAGTTATAGCAATATCCTCTATAATTCATGACTTTTTTTTTTGGTGGGATACATTATTGTTGTTGAATTATACATTTTTCATTAATTTGAATAGTGTTAGTTGCCAGCTGTCAAAGGCACTCGCCTATAGATACTTTGTGTGTTTGTGTATACTCACCTAATTGTAATCGCCTAATTGTGGTTGCAGGGGTCGAGACTCGGCTCCTGGCCCCGCCTCTTCACTGAGTGCTACTAGGTCCTCTCTCTGCTCCATGAGCTTCATCACACCTCATCTTAAAGCTATGTATGGTTCCTGTCTCCACTACCTCACTTGCTAGGCTATTCCACTTCCTGACTACTCTATGACTGAAGAAATACTTCCTAACATCCCTTTGACTCGTCTGGGTCTTCAACTTCCAATTGTAACCCCTTGTTTCTGTCCCCTCTTTGGAACATTGTCTCTGTCCACCTTGTCTATTCCACGCAGTATTTCGTATGTCGTTATCATGTCTCCCCTAACACTCCTGTCCTCCAGTGTCGTCAGGCCGATTTCCTTTAACCTTTCATCGTACGACATTCCCCTTAGCTCTGGAACTAACCTTGTCGCAAACCTTTGCACTATCTCTAATTTCTTGACGTGCTTGACCAGGTGTGGGTTCCAAACTTGTGCGTGTGTACTGACCTAGCTGTGGTTGCAGCGGTCGATTCATAGCTCCTGGCCCCGCCTCTTCACTGGCCGTTGTGTCTATGTGAGGGGGGGGGGGAGTAATGAATAATAGTATTTGTTAATAACGCTGAAAAGTCCTTCCTGGTCCTGTTGCATTTGCAGAACTCTGGAAACGACCCCCTTCTTGATACTTCTTCCATTCTGAACTTCGCTGCGCTCTACCTCTCCTGTTCTCTTCTCGCTCCCCTTCACCTATTCCTTTCCCTTCCCCTAATATCTCTTATCTGCACTACTTGCTTTCCATCTTCCTTTCTTCCCCTCCCCCTTCTCCATTATTTTATCCATCCCTTCTCTATTCTCTTCCTTCTTGGCCTCTCTGCATGTAGCTCAGTATCGCCTGGCGGTACATCAGAGGGTAGCGGGCCAGAGCACATTAGCCTGACGAATTACCCTCTGTTCACTCTGCAGGGGCACTCGTCTTCTCTGAACTGAGTTACGACTGCAGTATCGGTGGGTGGGTGGGCTTGCCTCGGGTGGGAGATTTCATGGATTCGGGTGCGTGCTTGGGTTTAGTTGTGGTCTGAATTTAATTGGGTTTAGGTGAGGTAGTTGATTTAGGACGGGGTTCGGCTGGTTTTTGTATGATTGGGATGAAACGGGGATTAGGTTGGCTTCAGGAGGGAGGGTTTGATTTGCCTCAGGTTTGGGTCTGATTCGAGTTAGGTGTGAATTGTTGGATATAGGTGGGTTGACAGAAAATTGAAGAGAACGGAAGGAAGAAGGGGGAGAGGGAGGGGTAAGGGTTAGGGGTGGAAAGAAGGAAAGAAAAGTGACCGATTTGGTGAAAAAAAAAAAAGAAACTCAAGTCTTGAGCAACATAATCGTATCATAGCAAATTCCTCAGCTGAAGTGTTCCTTCTATCTTATGTTCTTATGTTTCCTAACGAATCTTACCTAACCTCACCTAGTGTTAAAAACTAATTTCAACTAATATATATATATTTATTTATTTATTTATTTAAAGTTCATGAATAAGACACGTGTGCAAAACTTGGGAATCTGTACTCTGGAGACGTTTCGCCAATCAGTACTTTTTATCAGTCTAGTACAGAGCATAAACTCTGTTAGACGAGGAGAGGTAATCTGAGGTAATCAGTCCCGCAGCCAGATGTTACACATGATGAATCTTACTCTCCTACTTGCTGGTTTTATAAATTATTAATATAAATAAAACGTTTCAAGTACCTTAGAAACTCTGGCGTTTAACGCCCATGAGACTGTTTAAAGCTCTTTAGACATTCAAATGTTTTACCTTTTGTTAGAATTTTTATTGTTTAACGCGCTTCAGAAATTATCGCTCATTAGAAACACATCAGAAATTATTAAATCCATTTTAGATCATTTTGAACAATACAAATGACTTAGTTATAGACGGCCACTTTTTTTTCAGTCCTGCTTCCCATGGCCTGCCCACAACAGTTGATAAAACGTAAACATTGGCGGAGGGTATTTAAAAATCGCTGACGAGGATTGACTTGACAGCTGTTCATGATGTTACCGCCCGTGGAACCTGCTATAATTAATCCATGAATTCTGGATTTTTTTTCCTCTCCCTCTCCCCTCACTTCAAAAATCAAGTCATGCATTATATTTTATCTTTCCGCTTCCAGTGTTCACATTCATCATTGATTGACCGGGAGAGAGAGAGAGAGAGAGAGAGAGAGAGAGAGAGACAGACAGACAGACAGACAGACAGACAGACACAGACACACAGACTGAGAGACAGACACAGAGAAACACACACACACACACACACACACACACACACACACACACACACACACACACACACACAGGCTAGGTGACCAAAGACTGCAAACCTCGCTCAAGGAGAAAGATCTTGGGGTGAGTATAACAACGAGCATGTCTCCGGAAGCACACATCAACCAGATAACTGCTGCAGCATATGGGCGCCTGGCAAACCTGAGAACAGCGTTCCGATACCTTAGAAAGGAATCGTTCAAGACACTGTACACCGTGTACGTCAGGCCCATACTGGAGTATGCAGCACCTGTTTGGAACCCGCACTTGATCAAGCACGTCAAGAAATTAGAGAAAGTGCAAAGGTTTGCGACAAGGTTAGTTCCAGAACTAAGGGGAATGAGGGGAATGTTCTATGAAGAAAGGTTACGGGAAATCGGCCTGACGACACTGGAGGACAGGAGGGTCAGGGGAGACATGATAACGACATATAAAATACTGCGGGGAATAGAAAAGGTGGACAAAGACAGGATGTTCCAGGGAGGGGACACAGAAACAAGAGGTCACAATTGGAAGTTGAAGACTCGGATGAGTCAAAGGGATGTTTGGAAGTATTTCTTCAGTCATAGAGTTGTCAGGCAGTGGAATAGCCTAGAAAGTGACGTAGTGGAGGCGGGAACCGTACATAGTTTTAAGACGAGGTTTGATAAAGCTCATGGAGCAGGGAGAGAGAGGACCCAGTAGCAACAGTGAAGAGGCGGGGCCCAGGAGATAAGACTCGACCCCTGCAACCACAAATAGGCGAGTACACACACACGAGACACCTTGCAAGCAAACAAGAGAGCAAGTAGGTTTCAACTACAGTACACTAACCCGTACATGGGAGAATCAGATTTAGGGCGACGTTTCGATCCGACTTGGATTAAGTCGGACCTAAACGTAAGTATATACAACAGATTACCACCTGAAGGTCATATAAAAGCATAAAAACAATCACGTACATCAATGTTTAAATGTTGAAAATATTCACAAAAGTTTTACATTGGGTTGTAACACATTCAGAACTTCATGTGCTAAAACATTGTTCGTCATACAAGAAATAAAAAAAAGAAGATAAGGCTTATTTTAGTAGTGACATTGCCTAACAGAAACAAAGTTAGGATGTGTCGAAAGGACATCAGAATTTTTTTTTCTCTCAAATTGCAGTAGGATCATGATGGAAAGGAAATGGTGGTAGTCTCAACAGGTCCTTAGATCTTTAATTTAACATGTTTATGATAGACTAGAGAGTAAAACGAAATACTACGATTATAGCTCTCCCATTACGCTTTCATTTGTCTTTCGACAACGTACGCACGCGCGCCCGCTTGCTCATTCTCTCTCGCGCTTGCGCTAGCTCACATAAGAGGTGAAACTTGACGTGCTTTCCCACTGCGGAATTCAAAGTTAGAGCGTCGAAAATTAAGTTTATGCAAGTTGAGGAAAGCAGAAGTTTACTGGTTATTAACTGCGTGAAGCATAAATATGTGGGCCAACACAGTGGCTGGAACAGACGTCTGGATGGAGTGACCCGGAAGGGAGGTGGAGGTGGTAGTGGTAGTGGTAGTGGAGTTGGAGAGGTAGGTTTTGGAGTCGAAGTAGGTGAGGAGGAGATGGTTGTGGTGCAAAAGATGGAGGTAGAGAGGGAGAAGACAGAGGAAGCGATATAAGTGGAGAAAGAGGTAGTTGTACTGGGAGGGGAAGGTGGGAGTAGTCAATATAGGTCTCTCAGACTCTTGTCTGGGAGGCGTATTTTGATTGTAGATGAATGGTTCAAAGAACCGACATTCTGTCCACATCGACATGGATTGACCACATCGACTCAAGGCTAAGGGACTGATTACCTCATTCTCCTCCTGTTCTTCAAGTTTATCCTTTGTATGGACTGATGAAGCCACTGTGTGGCGAAACGTTTCCTCAATAAAGATACCCAAGAGTTGCACATGTGTCTAATTTAACGTATTTTGATAAAGCAACTTCTACTGCCACCTTGGTTCACTCTGTGCGGCTGCCCAAACGCGCGATCGTATTTTCCCTCACGTGCCCAGGCATACCCGTTTCTGTCCACCTGCATCCAAGCCTCCCTGCAAGCGTGCATTCATTGCGGTTGCTTTCTTATATACTGTTTCAATATATCCCGCATTCTTTCCATATTTTAAACGTATTTGTAACATTCATATTCTTATGTGCAAATCCTTACTCGTTACTAAGATAGAAGATCTTTATGAATTATAGATAATAATTATATGAATTATAGATTGCAATTATAGTAATGTCTATAATGCTAAAACATATACGAAACATAATCGAAGATTAACATAATGGAAGATTATCGAAGATTAAATTGAATTTATCGAAGATTAAATTGAATTTATCGAAGATTAAATTGAATTTATCGAAGATTAAATTGAATTTATCGAAGATTAAATTGAATTTATCGAAGATTAAATTGAATTTATCGAAGATTAAATTGAATTTATCGAAGATTGAATTGAATTTATCGAAGATTGAATTGAATTTATCGAAGATTGAATTGAATTGAAGATTTAATTTATCGAAGATTGAATTGAAGATTTATCGAAGATTGAATTTATCGAATTTATCGAAGATTGAATTGAATTTATCGAAGATTGAATTGAATTTATCGAAGATTAAATTGAATTTATCAAGATTGAATTTATCGAAGATTAAATTGAATTTATCGAAGATGGTTAAATTGAATTTATCGAAGATGGTTAAATTGAATTTATCGAAGATGGTTAAATTGAATTTATCGAAGATGGTTAAATTGAATTTATCGAAGATGGTTAAATTGAATTTATCGAAGATGGTTAAATTGAATTTATCGAAGATGGTTAAATTGAATTTATCGAAGATGGTTAAATTGAATTTATCGAAGATTGTTAAATTGAATTTATCGAAGATTGTTAAATTGAATTTATCGAAGATTGTTAAATTGAATTTATCGAAGATTGTTAAATTGAATTTATCGAAGATTGTTAAATTGAATTTATCGAAGATTGTTAAATTGAATTTATCGAAGATTGTTAAATTGAATTTATCGAAGATGATTAAATTGAATTTATCGAAGATGATTAAATTGAATTTATCGAAGATGATTAAATTGAATTTATCGAAGATGATTAAATTGAATTTATCGAAGATGATTAAATTGAATTTATCGAAGATGATTAAATTGAATTTATCGAAGATGATAGAATTTGTCGACGATTGAATTGAATTTATCCAAGATTGAATTGAATTTATCCAAGATTGAATTGAATTTATCCAAGATTGAATTGAATTTATCCAAGATTGAATTGAATTTATCCAAGATTGAATTGAATTTATCCAAGATTGAATTGAATTTATCCAAGATTGAATTGAATTTATCCAAGATTGAATTGAATTTATCCAAGACTGAATTGAATTTATCCAAGACTGAATTGAATTTAACGAAGATTGAATTGAATTTATCCAAGACTGAATTGAATTTATCCAAGACTGAATTGAATTTATCCAAGAATGAATTGAATTTAACGAAGATTGAATTGAATTTATCGAGGATTGAATTGAATTTATCCAAGATTGAATTGAATTTATCGAGGATTGAATTAAATTTATCGAGGATTGAATTGAATTTATCGAGGATTAAACTGAATTTATCGAGGATTAAATTTATCGAGGATTAAATTGAATCTATCGAGGATTAAATTGAAATTATCGAGGATTAAATTGAATTTATTTAAACGTAAAGAAATTAGTGAGTAGACCAAAACAAACTAATGCAAAATCACTTGGACTAATGCAAAGTCACTTGGACCATTTACAAAGTCACACTGTGACTTTGTAAATGGTCCAAGTCGCACCGAAACGTCGTCGTAAGCTCCTCTCTTCTATGTGCGGGTTATTTGTATATCGTTCCAGTCACGGTATTGTGCCTTTTTTTATTTCAAACTAGTGCATCAATACATTTGCTGTTTTGGGAATGAGATGGACAACGTACTTGGGTGTGCCATAGACAGAACATTCAACTTGTACGACTTTTATAATAAAGGAGAAAGCTGGAAGACATCGTGTATATATATATATATATATATATATATATATATATATATATATATATATATATATATATATATATATAATATATACACCAAACTGTGAGTGTGTGGTTAACCATATATTTATATAATGACAGACTGTTACCTCTTGGGAATCGTAAGAATTACCTATTTTTACGACTAGCCTCGTTAAGCTGTATATATATCGAAAGCATGATAAAACTTAGATCAGAGTGAATGATAGGTACAGTTAAGTAATCCTAGCTCTGCCGTGTGATTTGCCTATTAGTACTGAGGTAAATATGATAAGGAGAGTTATATTAATCAGTTATTACATAAACTGCCGGATGGAAACAATATTCCATCAACCCTCTGGAGGACTTCATGTGTCTTTAGTCCTCCTGAAGCAAAAAAAAAAAACAGGACCTAAAGATAACTGAGAATTTGAGCGACGTCGTGGCATTAAACCATTTCAAAAGACCTTGCTCAAAACGCTCAATTTCTTATAACTACCATTCAGCGTCGAGCAACAGAATTCAAGAATTATGTTAATAGCAGTAGTGATTTTAAGGCATCTATTAAAAATTGTGGGCTAGAAAACTATAAAAGAATTAGGCAAAACTTTACTGGATGGGAAGAGGAAGTTTATCTTGAAAAGGCTTCAGAATGCTGATTAGTCTTGTAATCAACCTATATAAACATTCCAAGTTATTAATATTTATAAGGTTTTCTACACATCCTCAGAAGGATTAAATACCCCTATACACACCCATACCCACTCTGTATCCCAGGCCTTCCTAAGGCAGGAAGTGTAAGCAGTGTACAGTCTAGTATACATTTCCGTCGAACATGGTGAGTGTTACCTGTAAATCAGACACTGAGAGATTCGTTTACTGAATTTAAAATTCAACCCCAAAGAATTTTTTTACACTACTAGAACATACAGAATCTGCTATATTTGTGAATGGTTCGCCTGTATGTTTATATTTGTGAATGATTCGCCTTAGATGTTGTTTGTATCCGTGATTTTGTTTCTAAATGAACATGTTAAAGAATCGAACAAAGATTAATCATACTTTATCCACTCCAACAGTAAACACGAGGATAAAGTGAACTTTTTCCTAGCTGATCAAGTGCTAGTGAATGATAAAGTAGTGCGAGATTTTGCAAAAGTAGATAATTAGAACTTACCTGAAGATGTGTGGGATGAGAGAACAGTGTCTTAATCTTGTGTATATCTGTCCACATACGTGAAATATTTCATTAGTTACCTCTTCTTGAAAATTTTGTTGAAGCTCTTGAAAAGTTCGTAAGTATTAATAATAAACAACTCAGGTTGTGAAGGATTCAAACCCACTATAGATTATTTTCTCCATCGGAAAGATCCACGATATGGGAATTATTTAGGGCATTCAGTCACACACTAGGCCAAGATAATAAGTGTCTTTTTGATGTGGTAAACAGATAATAAATTGTTAATACACTACAATTCAGTGATACAGGGAATGTACTTTTCACATATTCTCAGCCCAGAAGGCAGATTCTAACTCATGAATTCACCCTTCTCATGGACAGACTCAAACTTAGACACAGATGCCTAATTAATTTGGATGAACAGTAGAGAACATATGTTCCAAAAGTACACCACACCAGCAGCTTCTCGAATGGTATTAGCCATTTCATCTTGTCCACCCTTTATTCGCTTGACAGTGAGAGACAATTCTATTGTTCACATTTCCCAGAGATGAGCTGCTCTGGCTTCGGGAAACAATGAATAGCGTCCGCTTTCCATCTAAAATTGTTGCCTCCGTCGTTCATTGAAATAAAGCCCCTGAGTTTGACTCTGTCCAGACTGTGGGCGAGTTTATGAATTGGAATTCGCTTTCTGGCTTGTGAACTGTGAACATTCTAAATATTTCTCGTGAACTAGCAGATGAAAGGTGGACAGGAGAAAATAGGCTAGTACCAGGCAAAAAGCTGCTGGTGTGTCCGGCTTATGGAAAGAGCAATTAGCGTTTGTTAAACCACCCGAATTTGTCTCTGCCCAGGCAGAGTGATTTTTTAGATAAGATTCTAGCGGCTGGCCTGAGATAAATGTAAAAAAATTCCTTTTCTTTGTGAACTGTGTGAAATTTTAAATTTCTCCTTGACATGAAGAAATAGGATGGACAAGAGGAAATTGCTCGCAGAGTTCATGAAGGTGCTGATGTACTATTTCTCAACATTCGAATGTTCATTCACATTGTGTTAATTAATAGTCTTAAGGATTTTGTTTTTTGCAAATTACTTTAGAAAATCCCGCTCATATATATGACAATACGGGTGTTATTAATAACTTGTGCTTGAAATAACCAACATCCTTTAAGGATCTGAAAGTAAATTTGTAACAAGATCATAAAATTGGTGTACTTAACGTACATCAGTTTATTTTAACTACTTAATGTACTTTTATCTTGTATATTTCTTGGAAAATGATTCTCCTGAGAGGGTAGACTAAACCTGCAGTGTTAAAAGTAATCAATAATGGTTATAATCATAACTATAAGATTTAATGGGGAGGACTGGTAAGCCAGCGGAAAACCTCTGACAGATGACCAAAAGCTCCAGCGGCGGGTTATCATATAACTAAGACCCGCGTCAGGAAACACTTGTCCTAAGACGATGTGTAGTTTTAAAAATTAGGTTGGATAAATACACGAGTGGGTGTGGGTAGGTATCTGACCTAGTAGCTTGTGCTACTAGGTCAGATACGGTGCTTCTTCCTTCAATGAATGTGACTGACCTGACTAGGTTAAGGCAATGGCTTAAGCCGGTGGGAGAATTGGACCTGCCTCGCATGGGCCGGTAGGCCTGCTGAAGTGTTCCTTCTTTCTTATGTTCTTATGTTTCCTAACGAATCTTAGCTAACCTCCCCTACAGTGTTAAAAACTAGTTTCAACTAATTATATGTATATATATATATATATATATATATATATATATATATATATATATATATATATATATATATATATATATATATATATATATATATATATATATATGTGCAAAACAACCACGGGGGGAGTAGAATGATATTAATTTATTTATTTATTTATTTATTTAACCATGCAAGCGTGCGCACACAGAAGCATACACATACACGTATAATCTTTGGCTCTAGCCTTTTGCGATGTTGACCGAAGCAGTTGAAGTATTGAATAATATTCTGACAAACACGGGAGCCACAGGAAGTGTGAAAGACAAGCCAAACATTCAATCAGAACTCAGACGCCCCAAGTTGACTCAAGATTTGCATAGTGAATAAATCCCCCGCAGGTATTGGACGTGAGAGAGGCTGGGATAGGGTCAGAAAATCCCTGTAATCCTGAGTAACTCTCAACCCATCTCCCCCACCTTTTCCTCTATATTCCATTTCTCTCTCCCCCTTTTCCCATTTCTCTTTACTCTGACTATTCCCTCACTCTCGTCTTCCTTTCTCTATGCCTTTTTTCCTCATACATCCCTGCCTTCCCCTCCCCTTATTTCCTTCTTACTACTTCCCTCTCCTTTTCTCCTTCTTTCTGTCCTTAATTTTCCCATTCTCTTCCCCATTCTCTTCCCGTCCCCTCTATTCGCTTCCTCTTCCCTCCCTATTCTCTTCCTCTTCCCTCCATCCCCTTTCCTACCTGTGCACATGATTGACTTCAATGTTAATCTGCAAATATAAAAACAAATGCAAATATATTTGTCTGCTTTTGTGTGTCACAAACAAATTACTTATTTTTTGTAATTATTTGTATCATTATAATTATTATGATTATTATTAAAACTAAGCGCTAAACCATCGGGGTCATACAGAGCTGACCTAAGTATTTGTATCTACATGAAAAGAGCTCGTGCTGTGTTTTCCATAATCTGTTAAATCTGTATCGTATAAGAATATAAAATTCCAAGTGGTGGTGGTGTTCGACTATTAGTTTTCCTATTTTTTTTTTTTCAACCATGTACCATTATTTGTTTAGAATTTGCTTTCAGTGTCCTTTCTGCATTACTTTTTACATAGTTTAAAGTTATAGGTAGCTGCTCACCTTTTTCAGAATTTTGTCAATTTATATAAGGCTTCAGGCAATTAGATTCCAAGAAATAAGTGAAACTCTAAAGCACAATTTAACCACTTTGAAAGGGAATTAAATTCCAAGTGCCTTTCGTGATCTCCGTCATATTCTCTGATTCTCCTTGACAATGTGATTGAGATATCACGTAAAGAGCCTGGATTTTAATCCTCTTCCGAAGTAGTTCGGTTCCAAGTAGTTAAATGTTCGCCATCTATTTTGTGTTGAATACATTATCCGTACTTTTACATGTTCTCTACAGCTAATGTTCTCAGTTATTTAATCAATTTTACGGGCTCCCCCCAAAACAAAAACTTGATGCAGCATAAACATTAATTATGTACTAAACTGCGTTCTATATAGAGTGAAATTTCGTCAATTTAGGTGATACACCAAATCCCCTCTCCCTTGTTGCAGTTCCTAATGTACAAGTTTATATCTTTTGCACATATTTTAGGTCTTTAGGTGTGGAAACAATTCCCTAAGTTAAAATTCCAAATTTGGCTTAATATTCGTTTTCAAATTTTCCGCATTTAATTACACATATATCTGAAAGCCATTTTAAAATTGGATGTACTTCGGTCGCTGCGCCGTGCGAGAAAAGTACCCAGTATTCAATAACCCAAGTGCGATTTGAATAGTTTAGAGTGCGACACAAGATGATATTGCATTTAAATATTAGTGTTGAAGATTTGGATGGGATTAGAACTCGCCTTACAGAATGTATCGTTAATAACATTTGAAGTCAGGCAGTAATATTCATCAGATACTGAATAAAAAGAAAAATCACTGTTTATTCAAAACTAGCAAATTGGGACATGTCACCCAAGAGTAGCTCGAGTCTTGTTCAGGAAACTACACTACTGCAAATTTTCTTGCAGCCAAGCAAAAGTTCATTGGGTTCTGTCCTGACCGTAAGACACATCAGCAATTAACTATCGAAACTATTCAAAAGAGGTAAATTAAAGTTTATTTAACTTAATTGAACGTGAAAATCCAACTTTTAAACACGAGCAAACATGTGCCAACACACTTTAACTTTACTCTCCACCCTCATCGAATTAGGAACCCCCTTTTTGTTTTTAACTTTTGAAGCTACACCGCAGAGGTTTTCGTAAGTTATCTGAGCCATTAAATGATGCTGGGAACGGGTTTAAGTGTTCCCCATGAGGAACGTAAACTTGCCATTTGTTCCAGGAATCTGGTCCTAGTTACTGTTCACAAACATTGAAAATTTAAAGTTGATTTGATGAGGAGTTTTCGAGTCAAGAGCGAAAAGAGATCTGAAAGTTGGAGGAAGCAAAAAATAGAAAATTCAGGCAACCTCATCAGTCCCATTTCGGGGATACCTAATTAGTTGGTACTGTTTTCCGCGACAACATTTATATTATTTACAGATAACTAATTTCTAAGCCATCCAAGCTTATTTCTATATTTTTTTTAGGATATTATGTTTTGTTAATCATTCGAAGTCTTATCCACTTTCAAAACCATTTATCAACATTAAATTCCATCATGAATATTCTTAAAACGAGGACACTATGTAGAATAAGCTTTTATTGGGACATTTCGCACTGTATGGGGATTAATCAAGTCAGAGATTTGGCAAAGCTTTTCACAGAGTGAAACGTTTCGACATAAGATTGCTATGCTGGTTACCTGGAGGTTATTCCGGGGATCAACGCCCCCGCGGCCCGGTCCATGACCAGGCCTCCCGATGGATCAGGGCCTGATCAACTAGGCTGTTACTGCTGGCCGCACGCAGTCCAACGTACGAGCCACAGCCCGGCTGATCCGGCACTGACTTTAGGTATCTGTCCAGCTCTCTCTTGAAGGCAGCCAGGGGTTTATTGGCAATTCCCCTAATGCTTGATGGGAGGCTGTTGAACAGTCTTGGGCCCCGGACACTTATGGTGTTTTCCCTTAGTGTACCAATGGCGCCCCTACTTTTTATTGGGGGCATTTTGCATCGCCTGCCCAGTCTTTTACTTTCGTAGGGAGTGATTTCTGTGTGCAGATTTGGGACCATTCCTTCCAAGATTTTCCAAGTATAGATTATGATATATCTCTCCCTCCTGCGTTCCAGCGAGTACAAGTCAAGTGCTTCCAAGCGTTCCCAGTAGTTAAGGTGCTTGACAGAACTTATACGTGCAGTAAAGGATCTCTGTACACTCTCTAGATCTGCGATTTCACCTGCTTTGAATGGAGATGTTAATGTACAGCAGTATTCCAGCCTAGAGAGAACAAGTGATTTGAAAAGGATCATCATTGGCTTGGCATCTCTCGTTTTGAAAGTTCTCATTATACATCCTATCATTTTCTTTGCACGTGCGATCGTGGCACTGTTGTGATCCTTGAAAGTGAGATCCTCAGACATTACAACTCCCAGGTCCCTTACATTATTTTTCCGCTCTATTGTATGACCAGAGTCTGTAGTATACTCTGTTCTAGTTATTATCTCCTCCAGTTTTCCATAACGGAGTAGTTGGAATTTGTCCTCATTGAACATCATATTGTTTACCGTTGCCCACTGGAAAACTTTGTTTATATCTTCTTGGAGGTTAACCGCGTCCTCAGCAGATGACAGCCTCATGCAGATCCTAGTATCATCCGCAAAGGATGATACGGTGCTGTGATGTATATCTCTGTCTATGTCTGATATGAGGATAAGGAATAAGATGGGGGCGAGTACTGTGCCTTGTGGAACAGAGCTCTTCACTATGGCAGCCTCCGATTTAACTCTGTTGACCACTACTCTTTGTGTTCGATTTGTTAGGAAGTTGAAGATCCATCTCCCCACTTTCCCAGTTATTCCTTTAGCACGTATTTTATGGGCTATTACACCATGATCGCATTTGTCAAATGCTTTTGCAAAGTCTGTGTATATTACATCTGCATTCTGATTTTCTTCAAGTGCATCCAAGGCCATATCATTGTGATCCAATAGTTGTGAGAGGCAGGAGCGACCTGCCCTGAACCCATGTTGCCCTGGATTGTGCAGATTTTGGGAATCCAGGTGATTTGCAATCCTGCTTCTTAGCACTCTTTCAAAGATTTTTATGATGTGGGACGTCAGAGCTATTGGTCTATAGTTCTTAGCTAATGCTTTGCTGCCACCTTTATGGAGTGGGGCTATATCCGTTGTTTTAAGTGACTGTGGAATTTCACCCATGTCCAAGCTCCTCCTCCATAGTGTACTTAGGGCACGCGAGAGGGGTTTCTTGCAGTTCTTAATGAAAACAGAGTTCCACGATTCTGGGCCCGGGGCTGAGTGCATGGGCATGTTGTCAATGGCTTTTTCGAAATCTATCGGAGTTAGGGTAATGTCGGAAATCTGGCATACATTTATGGAGTTTTGAGGCTCATTCATGAAGAAATCATTTGGGTCGTCGATCCTCAGACCGATTAGTGGTTCACTAAACACAAAGTCGTACTGGGATTTCAATATTTCACTCATTTCCTTGTTGTCATCTGTGTAAGTCCCATCCTGTCTGAGTAAGGGCCCCGATACTAGATGTGGTATTTGCCTTGTTTTTGGCATATGAAAAGAAATATTTTGAATTTCTTTCAATTTCACTAATAGCTTTAAGCTGGTATTAATGGTGTTTAATTTGCGTTAGTAGTGTTTTATCGTTGCTTAACTAGTATTAGTTACTTAACTGGCACTAGTAGCGTTTAATCGTTAATTGGTATTAGTAGTGTTTTATAGTTACATACCTGGTGTTGGTAGCGTAATTTAGTTCCATTAATATTTCTCCTGTGAATTACAGTTAAATACACTTGTTAAATTCCACGACCTTCAATTTGTTTTTCAAAGAATTTTTCATAATTTATCAATATATTTATGTAATTGCACATTATTTCTCCTAGTTCATCAATAATTAAAAAATCTTAGTTCGGCTAGTATCTCTATAATTATATAATCGACTACTAGAATATTTTTTTATTTTGTCGAATATCTAATTTTAATTAACTCTTTTTTTAATACATTAATCTCTTCTTTATTCTGTGTATCATTGGATATTTCCATTCGATTTGTTTATTAAAGTGCTCATTTTGCTTGTCCACTTGTTCATTTCTGTGTACACATGCATACCTACATTTTGAACACAGACGCGTGTTCAGCCTTGTGTGTACACTCGTGTCTCAGTCCTGTATAGAGATGCATATCTTCATTCTCATGCACATAGTTGTGTGTTCATTGCGCACACAAACGAGTGCATTTTCTTGTGGTAGCGCGTGTTTGCTAGCTTGTCTGTTCACGCGCATGCTTTACTGTCTGCCCTCTGGTGAATATATATTTAAAAAGTACACCTAATTCTGCCGAAACTCATCACTAGAAAGAAAAAACTAAAAAGGAAAAACTACGTAGCCAGGTATCTACTCTCTAACTGATGTCGGACAGTAGCTTTAATGAAAACCCCCTTCTTTCTGCCCCTCCACTTTCTGCCCTCTCTCGGACCTCCCTTGCCTGACCCCCACTCAAAAAAAGGACCTTATTTGTGCCGAATATATCCAATACAAAATCCTGTTATTGATGAAATTGCAACCAGAGGTAAAAAAAATTGAAACCCAGGAAAAAAATCATAAACCAGGAATTATTCTCTATCCAGGTTTAGCACTGAGACGCGGTGGGACGTTTTTATATACGTTTTTTATTCATTTTGATATATAATGAGGCTAAAGTAAGTAGAGCTTCATATATTTAAGTTGTTTCAAGAGTTAACGTCATTATTAATAGCATGACTCACAGGGCGTGAGCTACCCGGGACGACTTAGTGGCGTGTATTGTGGTGGGTTAGTGGATTGTATTGTGGTGGGTTAGTGGATTGTATTTTGGTGGGTTAGTGGATTGTATTGTGGTGGGTTAGCGGATTGTATTGTGGTGGGTTAGCGGACTGTATTGTGGTGGGTTAGCGGACTATATTGTGGTGAGTAGTGGCGTGTATCGTGGTGGGTTAGTGGTGGGTTAGTGGTTTGATTTGTGGATTAGTGGCTTGTATTGTGGTGGGTTAGTGGCGTGTATTGTAATAGTTTAGTGGTGGATATTTTGAAGAAGGGATTAAAAGTGCCGTGTGGGAGGGATTGCAGGTGTGTACTGTAGGGAAGGGATTATTAACATATGCTCTGGAAAAGGGTATATAGGTGTGCACTGTGGTGGAGGAATTACAGGTATGTACTATGTTGGAGGGATTAAAAGTTTGCTTTATCTCTGCAAAATTACGTACACATGTGGGAAGAATGAATGGAATGTATTGTATGAGAGAGATGACAGGTTTGTAATCACTACATGAGCTAAAGAGAAAATTGAAACCAAACCGTAATTGCACGAGGGAGCAAATCCTGCAATATGTGCTAAAAACTCTGAAAGAAATAACATTAGCTATAAAAACCTGATAGGCAATACTTTTCAGTTGTCCGGATGAATTTTTTTTCAGATTGTTTCGATCGGGAGCGTAAAATTAAAATTATCGGAGTGGAAATCCATATTAAAGGTTGTGAATCTATATAAAAAATAAATAATACACACACTTTTTTTTTTAACCTACACTTGTATTATGTTAATATACGAGCGCTCTAAACTCGTAGTGAAGGGTTGCTGTAACTCCCTTTCTCCAGAGCTTTTCAACAGGGCAAAGACTGTGTAGAGAACTGTAGGATAAATCTCTTCAAAGACTCCTCTAATATAGTGCGATACAGACGGAGACAAATGGTATAAATTACACACAATTGAGAAATAGCCATAAATGCAGTATAATGACTACGTTTCGCCCACACAATGGGCTTTATCAAGTCACAAACCTTTCTGAGACTTGAAAAACCCCACTGTGGGCAAAACAGTCTATAGAGGTTCACATTACACTGATTCTTATTTTTCCATACTGCGATACTTTTCAAAAGCAATTAAAATTGCTATTGGAATTGAAAGGCAAGTTTAAAAACCTTCATAGTACGTGCTATTAAATTTTTAGATGCCTTTTTTCAATTGTATTTCAAAAAAAAAAAAAATCTCCCGACATGGAATAGCTTTAAAAGAGCTTAAGGTCAAGGCGACCTGTCGTCTGTGTTGGTCCCAGACGACACGACGACACCAGAAGTCGCTCAAAGGTGATATTTTATTTAGAGCTGTATTTTATTTACTTCTCTCTCTCTCACTCCTCCCTGCGCTCCATATCTTTAATTATACAACTACAGAAGAGAAATAACAAATTGATAATCACAGATAGGTGCTTATCACACAGGAAAACCATGAGAAAGATATTAGATTTTTACATAGGCAATCTGTCACATCTATCTACACCCCTATTCCAGTCCTCTTTACCCACAAAGGTCCCCAGACCCACAAAACCCACAAAAGTACCCGAGTACAAACATGCACAGGATTTCTTTGAGGTCGCTAAGTAAGCCGTGCTACATAAGATTACCTGCCACGTATACAATGCCTGTGTTTTGACCTTTCCCTTGTTCTCTGAGCATAATATGTCTCGGATATGAGAGTCTGGTAAAATTAGAGGTTGATGAAACGTCAAGCAGTGTGTACCTGGCGAATTGTGTTACTGATTAAGCAGGCTGGTGATATTCTGCTTGAAAATATTCAGTACATTACTGTTTTTTATTTTATTATTATTATAACTATTATTGCTAAAAAATGAATGATAAATTAGACACATGTGCAACTCTTGGGTGTCTTTATTGAGGAAACGTTTCGCCACACAGTGGCTTCATCAGTCCATACAAAGGAGAATCTTGAAGAGCAGGAGGAGAATGAGGTAATCAGTCCCTCAACCTTGAGTCGATGTGGTCAGTCCATCAGTCTAATTTATCAACATGTCGGTTCTCTGAACCATTCATCTACAAACCTGTCAGACACTGCAACTTCTTGGGATCTTAATACTTGGGAATTCTTCGCTAGCCTAATTCTTGACCTACTTCAACATTGAACAAATGTTACACGACCTATGACTGCTGCACCTCTCCTGCCAACGGTTTATAAGCTCCTTCTCAGCACGTATGCCGTATTCTATTCAAGATTGATGGACTGACCACATCGACTCAAGGTTGAGGGACTGATTACCTCATTCTCCTCCTGCTCTTCAAGATTCTCCTTTGTATGGACTGATGAAGCCACTGTGTGGCGAAACGTTTCCTCAATAAAGATACCCAAGAGTTGCACATGTGTCTAATTTATCTACCCTCGTCCTTACCAGAAGCTGGAAGATATACCAAGGATCGTCCCTCCAGGCTCCGCTTACTAATGTAGCTGATATAGCTTGCTTCTGTTTCCCATGTGATATACTATGTCTTCGTCCTTTGTGCTTCTTGATCCACCTTCAGTTGTTAATTTCACCTGCAACTGTACCTACGTCAACAGAAGCTGTAATTCCACCTATAGCTGTCGAGTGGCCTGAACATCAGCACTGATTTAAAAGCCTCTTTCCATACTTTAAAGCGTATCCATTAACTGATTGACACCAAACGAAAGACAAATATGCGAACAGTTCGTCGAGAACAGTTATCGTACGATATTCATGAGATGGTAAATCGTTTGATAAAATGATTCTCTTGACCCGCGTCATGAAACCTTAGTCATATGACTGAGACTTTATCTGACTTACCAGCTCAGTCCCTCAAAAAATATATTCTAAATTGTAAGATTTAGTGGAAAGCCATGTATGTCTCTTAAGAAAACAAGTTGTCACCACACAGAATCCTAGGATAACTTTACAGTAGTATCCTAAGATCACGCAATGATATAGGGTCTTCTTGCATCACACAGTATCCATGGATCTCCTTAGTTTTCTAGGAACACTATCACAGTATTCACGATCACTCATAGTAGTGTATTAACAGCCCCGACATGTTTATATCCAGTGACCACACAGTATTTTGTTAGGACATCACAGTGTATCTCAGTATCTTATCAATGTCCTAGAGTAGAATTCTAGGATCATCAAACACTAACATCACATTAGCATCCTAGAATCACTACCCAGTAGTATCCTAAGATCACCTAGTATCACCACCTAATAGAATTCTAGGATAACATAGTAATATCCTAGGATCAAGTTCTGAAATTTAGAAAATGCGGTTGTTTAGATTCTTTCTCCAGGATAATGTAGTGGGAACGAGCCCACTACAGTGTTATGTTAACAGTATTCTGTGTTACACACACACACACACACACACACACACACACACACACACACATATAGATATATATATATATATATATATATGTATATATATATATATATATATATATATATATATATGTATATATATATATATATATGTTTTCACTGTCTCTTTTACACCTTCAATAGTGCCTGCTCCTGATCTTCGTATCTTGCCACAATGTGTTGCTCGTTCTCTGGTTGCAACTTTGCTTTCAAAGATGATGGACGGAGTTTCCTTGATGCCGGTGAAAAGCTCTTGCTCTATCCACCCCATCCATCCTTTAGATCTATCCACTATTCTGATCTATCCAAATGGGGTGGAGTCGGATTTCCTCCCATAACCTTGGGGGTTGTATGGAGTTTGTAGAATTTAGTGTTCTTCCATATATATAATACTGTCACTGTGACTTTTCCTCAATATTCATCTCTATCTCATTCTCACAATTTAACTTCCTCTCTTGTACTCTTCTTCAAAACCCACCGTTATACTACCACTACTGCATTTCTTCCGCTTACTTCTCCACTTCCTCCTCCATTTCCTTTCTCTCTCTCTCTCTCTCTCTCTCTCTCTCTCTCTCTCTCTCTCTCTCTCTCTCTCTCTCTCTCTTCCTCTGCCTCACCGCCTCAAACCAATTTTCGAAAATTTTGGAGCAATATCGTCAGGAAACCAATTTGTGCTTGCAAGTACCTGGCGGAGAACTCCGACCCGGCCGGATCCTTCGCGGGTACACACTCGGGAGTAATTACCATTCTTAATGGAAACTACAAGATTAAATGAGCCAAATCATTTTTGTTTCACGGTCGTTAAACCGGGATGAGTAGGGCATGAATGTGGTACTTTCCTGGTTGCCCTCTTGAGTGTTGCTGTGGAAAGTTTCTTAACATTGCAGGATTCTAAGGCCCCAGCCCCTCGAGTACCTCTCAAGCCTCTTCTTTCTCCTTTTTTCTCTCCTCCATCCCCAGCTCCCTTCTCTTCCCCTTCCTACTCAGCGGCCCTTCTCTCACCCTCCGACCCTCCTCCCTCTCTCTCTCTCTCTCTCTCTCTCTCTCTCTCTCTCTCTCTCTCTCTCTCTCCCCTGCTTCAGCATCTTTCTCTACATCTCCACAGCCCACTTTCTCTCCTTGCTATCCAGCCCTCTCCCATCTCATCACTTCTTTCCCTCCCACTTCTGCCTCCTTTTCCCCTCCTCAGCCCCATTCTCTTCCCTCTTCCTCAGCCCCGTTCCCGCCATTTCGCCTTAGTCCCCCACCCTTTCTCCATTCGTTAAGAGGCCAGATTGGCAGTCTACTCAGGTACGCAGGAGAAATGGGAGGTCCTGGGAAAGGCAAACAGCAAGTGGTTCCACGGTACTTACCCAGGCCTTCCATTAAGAACTATCTACTGTCAAGCTACCTATAACTGTCTCTTCGAGGGAAGGGGAGAGTCCCTTGATTCGTGATCCAAGAAACTTAAGCTGTCTCCCATGTTAAGATATATACATTATAAACACTGATCTCTGGCCGAAAGAGACTCGAACCTACGAACCTTGGAACAAGGTACGCAGTGCTTTACCATTCTCACTACACTGGCGCCCAGCTCTCACTAGACGTTTTGATCCAAGGCAGCCAGCTTTCTGGGAGGAGGCTTACAGATTTTCATCTCATCCCCTGCATGCATCGACCAACTAGAGATTTTAATAATACAAGGAATTCGCAAGAGCAGGCGAAATATACACCAATACTGATCTCTGGCCGAAGGAGACTCGAACCTACAAACCTTGGAACAAGGTACGCAGTGATATGTATTACTGTATATATACATATATACACACACACATATATAATATAAATTATATATATATATATATATATATATATATATATATATATATATATATATATATATATAATCAATAACAATACTGCGATTAGCCAAGGATTCGAACCCGTGTTCTTTTAGCCCACTTCATGGTGAGCGAAAATTCCACGACGCTCTAACCCTTCGGGACCATAGGTAGGAGTGTATGGTCCCGTGGCTTAAACCGTCGTGGAATTTTCGTTCGCCATGTGGCAGGCTGAAACAACACGGTTTCTAATCCTCTGCTAGTCTCTGTTGCTATTGATTAAACACCACTTGTTCGTGGTTATGATATATATAATATATATACATCCTACCTGGGGAAAGTGGAGAAGAATCCTTCCTCTGTAAGCCATGCGTGTCGTAAGAGGAGACTAATATGCCGTGAACAAGGTGCCAGTAACCCCTTCTCCTGTATAAATTACTAGGTATGAAAAGAAGAAAAACTTTGGTTTCTTCTTTTTCGGGTCGCCCTGCCTCGGTGGGTCACCCTGCCTCGGTGGGTCACCCTGCCTCGGTGGGTCACCCTGCCTCGGTGGGTCACCCTGCCTCGGTGGGTCACCCTGCCTCGGTGGATCACCCTGCCTCGGTGGGTCACCCTGCCTCGGTGGATCACCCTGCCTCGGTGGATCACCCTGCCTCGGTGGGTCACCCTGCCTCGGTGGGTCACCCTGCCTCGGTGGGTCACCCTGCCTCGGTGGGTCACCCTGCCTCGGTGGGTCACCCTGCCTCGGTGGGTCACCCTGCCTCGGTGGGTCACCCTGCCTCGGGTGACTTTCTTATACTGAATAAGTCGATCATGTCGTCATTAACATACATCTTCAGTAAATATATAGAAGAAAAGAATATAAAAACTTTACAGAATTATCAGTATTCCATTACGTAGTTGCAGCTCATTATACCGTAGTATTCATAATAGAGAAAGTTTTGAGTCCTCTTATTTTGTTCCTTCGATCTGTAAGCAATTTTTAAAAGTTGCTGTTTTTAGGTAATGGTGTCAGTACCAGAAGGTTCATTACTTAAACCACTGATTCTTTTAAATAAAGATACATGTACTTGTATTTAATATCTTGATTGACGAAAATGTGATAGTTTGATATTAAATTCTGAAGAGTGATCAGATTACACAGTCATATATTACTTGTAGCTCATAAAATTCGAGGCGCAGACTTAATCTGGAGACATATATTTGAACGTGATTTATCGTACATGTTATTTTCCCATTCTCAAGTATATATTTAATTTTAGCTCCATTTACATTTGTTGATGTCTCTTGTTGTGGCTGAAAACATTGTAGTTTTCAGCCACAACGATAAGTTCTTTTATAACGTGATCATGTAATGCCTGAAACTGAAATTAGTGAGGTAGAGCTTGTCCCATGACAGCTTTAATCCTTAGTGGGCTGATTTCAGGAGGAGAGAGGGAAAGGGAGGAATGTAAATCTTCAGGTGATTCAAGAACGATAGATACAAGCAGGTCTCAAGCCGTCCTTCACGGAACTGACGTGATTACATGACCACTTCTCTGCTTGAGTACAAAATCCGCTTCATGGAGCTAACTTAATTGGTACCCAAAATCCTGATATTAAATATTTGCTAACCTACTGCAACATTTGTGAGTCTAATACAGAATGAATGATTTATACTTCTTTTCACACTC
>NC_091325.1:8519670-8534670 GCF_038502225.1 Cherax quadricarinatus | reverse complement strand
GAGAATGTTTACTAGTGATTAGTGAGAGAGCTAATCCCTCTATCAGTCATATTTAACTCCCTAGAGTTTTCACAGGGCTGCGAGCTGATGCTTTCCTCAGCTCGTTAAATCTTCTAGGGAAAAGGGTAAACTTGGAGCCACTTATTGCCCAAAGGATTTATTTGGTCAGTTAAGTTTTTCACTTGTTTGTATGTTGTACGAATATATTGCCAGACATTCGAAGAATGAATAATCGCAGATGATTTTTTTTTTGTTGTTGTTGTAAAAGGTGCAGTCAGTGTCGTTGCCGTTTCGCTACCCATCTTGTAGTACTGAATTTTTCTTCACTTTCCTTTCCACTTTTCTTTCACTGCCTTTCCCCCTCACTTTCTTCTTGGCTCCGCGAAGTACTGCAAAGTATGGAAGCTTGATAACCTGATCCATATATATAACGGTAAGACCACCTATATATCTAAGCTGTTGAAGGTTTCTTGAAGTGACAGATCCACAGAAGCCAGGTCCATAGGTGTGTCACTGGTTCACCTAAAAGGAACAAAAAATAAAAACTTAGTAATAACACTAACAAAACTCATTTTCTCACCCACCTGCTACTCATCCCACATGATCCACTCAGACCACACACTGCCCATTCAATCCTAACACCCCATCCACATTCCGACAACACTAACATATGGCTCTCACACACCAACCTCTTATGCCTCCAATCCTACCCTCTACACGCCTCCCTATACCGCAGCAAGTATATCCACAACCAATATAACCATCACATCAACTACTGTACCACCAGCACATCCACCACTATTATCCCGTTAAAATCCCCAGTTCCTTAATGCAAGGAAGCGATTATTCAGTGAGTCGTTGCATACTCCGCCAGTGCATAATCATGGTCCATTAGTGATGTTCGAACCATTAAAGGGAACCAATTCATGTTCATTTTACGCCCATTAGTGTGTCTAGTGCCCTTCGGAATAGCTTCAGGAAGAGGAGAAGTGGGAGTTAGAATTTGGGGGGTGGCAGTATACTTGAGGGTATAAAGGGGAACTCAACGAGGACGGGGTTAGGAGTAAGGTATACTGGTGAGTAGATGCATGAGGGGAGAGGAGTAGTTAATGGAGTGAGAAAAGGAAAATGGAGAGCAGGAGTTAAGCGACAGGATCCGTGTTAGAAATGAGGGGGGGGGTATTAGGAAAGCGTGTGCGTGCATGCGCGTGTTCTCCTACTCACCTGTATGTAGTTGCAGGGATCGAGTCAGAGCTTATTTCCAAGGGAGACCCGTATATTTATGATTGAGCCGTGTGTGTTAAGAGTGTGAAGGGTCAGTGCCTCGTGGGCCCTGCTGTCATGATTATTCTTAAATCTGTGTACAGAGTCTGCTTCCAGTTTGCCTCAGATTTTTATTCCTCATTACAGACGTACGGTAGATATTTATTTTCCTCTGCCCTTCCCTCTTATCTCGACCCTTGCTGACACTCATTTCTAAGTGAAGAAGAGAAAGACAGAGACAGACACCTCAGTACCTGGAGCCGTAAACAATTTTAACATGGTTCCTAGATTTTATTCATAACTTCGAGGAACAAGAATTTTTCCATTGGACTGAACAGAGAGGGAGGCGTGTAAGTTTTACTCTAAATACCAGCTGGATACTATTATCCAGCTATTAATAGTCCTCAGAATTCACTGCATGGCTCCGCAATTTTTTTTTTTATCGTTACTGCGTTCACCAACTGTTGATTCGAGACAGGACGGCGATTAGCGGGCAAAGTAAAGCTTCCCACTCCTTGCATTGAGTGGGCCCCACGCACTTAGCACTTCAATCAGTATGATAAAATAACCTGTCAGCCCAACTCTAGCGCATAAATTCAACATTTTATATTTTTAAAGAGCCAGATATTTCTTATTTCAAAAATATTTTAATTCTGTCTCCGTTTTCATTGAGACAATATTTCTTAACTCATCACTCTCAAATCTGATGTAAAATATCGATGTTTCTTGGAAGCCTCTTATTGACACAACCATCGTTGCGTGTGTACACGCGCACGCATGTTCCTGTGCATGGGGAAGGGGTGGGGAGGGAGTGGAATGGATGGGCCTAGTCGGACCGAAACGTCGTTGTAAGCTCCTCTCTTCTATGTGCGGGTTATCTGTGTATTGCTCCATTCACGGTACTGTGGCTTTTTTTTTTTTTTTTTTTTTTTAAGTGTGTGAACGTTATAATGGCCAGCGTATTTAATAACTCAATGGCTCCAGCACCGTAAATCCTCCTCTTTTCGTTAACTATCTTATAGCATCAGCCTCTCCTGTTCGTCTTTTCTCGTACTTTTATTTCACTTCCTGTATCAAGACATCTAGTTTAACTTTCTTTTATGTTAATCCCACTTATTTCAGGATGAATTTAACATGTTGCATATAGTTTCCTGTAAACTTCCTTATTTAGATTCCTGAATTGCACACAGAAGTTTGCTAATTTGTTGTACTCTGCCAGTGAATAAAAAGAAGTATGTATGGGGAGTCTACCCGTAGTCTTGGTATGTCTTCTTTAGAGACACCTACCGTTCCTTCCTCCAGACCCAGAGGCTTTCATTGTATATGAAAGAGAAGAGTCGGTAAGGTCACAGTTGGCACCGTTGATGCAGACGTGTCAAAGAAGTGCTGTCTGTGAAATCTTCCTATTGTAAGCTTGTAGTTCGGTGGTGTAGCGCTAGACCCTGACTTTACCAAGGCTATTCCTGGTGGATTAGTATTACTTTTCGAGTGCCCTTTTACATCCATATATTCAATGCATTCACATTGCATCAGCTGGAGTTGCCACTTTAATGACGATATCTGCAACCGGTCTAGATCGCCGTATAGGTTTAACAAGTTTCGATTATTTTATTTCTTGTTATTGCATATTCTGCAATGATCACCATATACGAATCTAAATCTGAGAGGAGTTCATTTACTCGTATTAAAAATAGTATGGGTCCAGTATAGATACCGGCGGAGTAGTTTGCTTTCTATTAATATTTTTTTATGCGTGTTTCTGCCTTTCCCGTTATTTGGAGTTTCTTCTCTTTCCCATTATTTCGAGTTTCTTCATTATTGTCGGGTTTCTTCTGCGCATATAAAAAAAATCATGCTTCATGCCTTCCTTCTAGCGGTTGTTGCTGGTTCTGTGGTGATGCTTTAATTCATTTTGTTGTCATGGGACAATGCTGATACTTCTTTGGTACCACGCTGACACTGCTGTTGTTTACGTGGCTCAAAGCTGACGCTCCGGGTAATACCCTGGAAACATACAAGTTAATACTAGGGTAAGAGTATTATATTGAGCATACTCGTAACCCAATTCCCGTCCCCTCGGTGACTTCATAAGCCACATACATTTTTATGTCATCGAAAAATGTACACTACAGGCTATCAACAAGCTGTATTGGGTTAATCATAGCGTGCGCGTCTATTCATTCTCTTTCAGTAACAAATGTTACTAAAACTTTCTCTAGATCGAGGATCCGGTATATGCACGTTAGTCAATGACCACACACACATGAAGGTGATTCCGTTGATCTCTGTACAGCTCGCCGGATGGTGCTGACCATGTTTCATACCTTTCACAGTCTCCTAGCAGCTTCGTGCTCTCTTATTTCACTTTTCCTAAATTGCCGACCTACCTTACAGTGCAACTGCGATTTTTTAAGAGTCCGTATTTAGTGTACAACTTTGGTTGCATTTTAAGTAATGCAGTGTATTTTAAACCTGTAAAGGTATTACATCCGTCTTGGACAAGGGTTTAGGACCGGCACAAACAGTGATTTATTCTAGCCCCGTCTTCTCTTATAATGAAATTAATGAATTATATTGTTTGTGTTTGAATGGACGATATAAATATTGTGATGAACATTAGAGAAATCTAAGCCATCAGGGGTCAGGATTAGAGGATGTGGTGAGATTTGATCCGAGGAAGGCGAGGATATCTTATGGAAGTGACAGCATGAATGGGGAGGTAAAGAACTGAGGTAAAATAGAACAATGAGAAAGATTTTTCCGTAGATTGCAGGGAGTAAGAAATTGGTCTGACCACTTTGTACCAGTTTTCTGGGAGTGGTTTTTCCCACAGTGGCAAATTTTGGAATTAGAGTTGCTGAATTTGGTATTTTGCATACCTCATTTCCAACTCATTTTTTTTTTCCTTTTTTTTCGTTATTTATACGGAAATATAGGTAGATATGATTGCAACCTAAACTGACCGATATTAGTAAATGTTTCATGTGGACGGCAAAATGGAAGAATTTCCATCCTATTAAGAGAAAAAAGTTTGTCTCCTCTGTAAATTTAGTGTCTTATAGATCTTAAAAATATTTACATATAACATCTCAAAAGTTCATCCTCTTAGTTTGCTGTTAGTTTCAGGAAAAACAAAAAAGATAGTGTGAATTTCGTGTAATAAACAAGTATAGGTAATGAATTTGAGATTCGAATCTATCTTGTTAATATATAAGTAAAATTTCAAAACGGTCTCGATAAATCATCGCATAAGGGGGAATGTCCGACTTGTTTGAAAGAGCGAAAAGTTTTATATTCCACTGAATATTACTTCAGGAAGAAGAATTTCATAGTACTGCGAATGCAACATAGGTGCGCCGTATTATATATGAAATTGTCAAGAATTATTTTGTGAATTTAACAAAATGAGTAAGTGGTAATACTGGATGCTATGTCGAGAGTTCCCATCACCTGACACTCTGCTTTGCAGATGTGTTATGTAGAACAAGTATTTACACTAGACACTTTTCTGAAAGTGAGTTTTCCAGGTTTGATAAAGCCTTGAATGTGTTATGTCTGACATGTTTTTATTCCCACTGGGTAGCCAGTTATCCGAGTCGCCCTCCCAAATAGTGAATATCGAATCAATTGAACGTACATTTGATCTTCAGTATTTTATTGGCATTAAATAATGAGAAACTAAATCCAATATTCATGCATTCTTTTCTTAAATTCATGATATATATGCCCAATAATAATAATATACAGACCAATTAATCTTCTATATGTCTCTCTATGTGGATTATTAATAAGTATTGGCAAGAGTTTATTACTCTTTAATTATTTTTTTTTCAACAAACCGGCCGTATCCCACCGAGGCAGGGTGGCCCAAAAAGGAAAACGAAAGTTTCTCTCTTTAAATTTAGTAATTTATACAGGAGAAAGGGTTACTAGCCCCTTACTCCCGGTATTTTAGTCACCTCTTACAACACGCATGGCTTGCGGAGGAAAAATTCTGTTTCGCTTCCCCATGGAGATAAAAGGAATATATAATAGCAAGAACTAGTAAGAAAATAGAAGAAAACCCAGAGGGGTGTGTATAATTATGCTTGTACATGTATGTGTAGTGTGACCTAAGTGTAAGTATGTATGTGTGTAATTATATATATATATATATAATATATATATATATATATATATGTACATTATTACACACTGATATAGACATACCAATGTTTGGTAAGTTTCCTAAGGTTCCTTTGGTACAAAATCATTAAATATTATGTTAACAGTAATGAAAAAAGTGAATCTTTTCAAGTATAAGAGAAAATTATAGAAAGGACTTAATTTTAAATAAGTTCTTGCTAATTGACTAATTTTACCTATTCGGCACGATATTATATATATATATATATATATATATATATATATATATATATATATATATATATATATATATATATATATATATATATATATGTCGTGCCGAATAGGCAGAACTTGCGATCTTGGATTAAATAGCAACGCTCATCTTGCCATATAGGACAAGTAAAAATATGTGTATGCAATAATTTTGCCAAAATCATTCTGAACCTGACGGAAAAAATATATTTCACTGTGTTTGTTTAGTATTAAATTACTGTAAAAAATCTAAAATATATTTAATTGGGTTAGGCTAAAATAAATTGTTCTTGTTATAATAAGGTTAGGTAAGTTTTCTAAGATTCTTTTGGTGCAAAATTATAAACTTTTACATCAACTTTAATGAAAAAAATTTATCTTTAAGCGTATAAGAGAAAATTTCAGAAAGGTCTTAATTTTAAATGAGTTCTTGCTAATTGACCAGTTTTACATATTCGGCACGACATATATATATATATATATATATATATATATCTATATATATATCTATATATATATCTATATATATATATATATATATATATATTGTGTGTGTGTACATAGCTGTAGCAAGAAGAAAAGAATTTAAGCGGAGAAAAGTGTTCCTCGACACAGGTGCAGACTAGGAGACTTCGTCACTGAGGAATTACTCAATCAGGATCCCGTCGATTTCTCTCGTCTGGGTGTGACACGCCGACTGTTCTGGCGTCGACCACCCCGCATACTCTACAAATTCTCTACATGGAATTTAAGCTATCTCACACGTATAATAGTGCTGAGGAATCTAAAATATCAAAGCGCTGTTCATCAAAATTTTATTCCTCAATTATCAAGCTTGATTGCTTCCTCCCTGCAGGGGCTGTTTGACCGCAGTAAGTTTAACTTTTCATGAATACAATACAAAAAATTATTGTGAACTTTGACAATACAGGTAATGCTAATTGATGGTGGCAATATAAAGAGTAATAACTCTAAAACCAAGAATACAAGTGCTGCAAATTTTTGGAAGGTCGCTAGGATACACAGTATTTCGGAATGGAAAAAAAATTAAATTCGATTTACTAGAGTTTTAGTAAATTTTTTTTTTTTTTTTTTTTCAAAAAGTTTGGTAATCCATCTGTACGCTCTTGGTAAATCACTGACCTATAAGGGTTTCACTGAATTTGGAGGATGGGAGATTATTAGGTATGATCCGAGGAATGAAAGTGCTCAGATTCCTCGGATATAGAATTCTTCAGTATTAGGTCACCCCCTGCCCCTCTGGATGAATTGTAATGTGGAAGGTTTTGCAGCAGCATGATCTACAGTCTTGCATGTGACCTAGTGTGACTTTTCTGTGAAGTGACCCAACTGTGTGTGACCTCGTGAGGTGTAATAAAAGACAAAGTATACTGAAGCATAATAATAAACATCTCAAAGGTTTCAAATAGCTCTGGCTGTTTCCTTCTACTTTCGTCACACCTTCCACAGGGAGCTCATAAACAAAAACTTGTGCTCTTTACGTGTGTATCTCAAATTTGCAGAGACCGAAACGTCCTCAGTGAATGAAGTGCCTGCGTTCATGTCTATTTCCCTTTAGTTGTCGGCAGTCATTTGCCTTCTTACTTTATTGTTTATACAGTTATTATATTCAGCTTCTCTCTTTTCATTTTTCCACTGTACTTTCCTCAGTGGACTCGGTAAGATAGTTTAGTAACAGTTCTCGAATAAAAGTGGTGGTATAAATTAGTCTCCAGCCTCCTTCACCTCTGCAGCACTGTGATTGACCTACTGACCCACACTAGACGAGCCCTACCTTATCCAAGCCGAGGTGACCTGCAGCAGAACTAATTGCTTATTCTAGGCGCTCCCAACCCTCATCCCTTCCCACTCATACATTGGTCCAGTCCATTTAAGGAGCACACGTTCCTCGCAGGGCTCGCAAAATTTAACGATGCGCTTTTCATTCATCATTTATTACTGACGTGTTGTAATATTTCACAGCTATGCAATTGATCTTTCACTGAAGATGATTTTTGGGGCCTTCATTTCTCATGGAAATTGGCACTTGTAGCAGAGAAATCTTTCATTACGTTACACTTATTAATGCTGAGTTTCATCGATTATACATGGAAAGTTAATACCCCTCTTAGTAAGGAATACAAGCAGCTCAAAGGTTACCATTTCTGCAACGAGAAAAAAAAAATTTGTTCCTGGTGCCGTATGTTCCTAAGAGGAACTCTTGATTTTCTCGTTGTGAAGGTTCCATATTCTGCTGTGTCAAGACTAGTAAGTAAACAATGACAGAAGCAGAGAAGCGGAAATAAAATCACTGATAGAAGGGAATCCAAGATTATCTCTTAAGAGCATACAGCACCCTAACCTTCCAGGACAATTATGACTGACCAAAGCAATGCTGATTATTCATGATACTACCGGTAACTAGGGCAATAATAAGTGACTCGGGCAATGCTAGCTTATCAGAGCAATTCAGCATTAGCTGGCAGGACGTTCCTAACTGCCCACGGCAATGCTAAGTCACCAGGGCAATTCTAACTAACCAGTGCAATGCTTGCCAACCAGCACATCATTTCCAATTTTCGGTGGAAATATGCTGAATAATTATTGCCAGAGTTCGATGCCAGTCTTAGATTGATCATGTAATAAATAAACCGCAGCAACATTAAGCCATCAAGTAGAATTTACAACTAAACAAATTGCAAAGATAATTTATACACGCTCAGGAAAAATGGAGTTTGTAAAAAATGAAACAGAAAATAGGTGATGTATTGCTTTGGTCCAATATATTACTTAGTGGTCAATAGTTTGAACATTTTTACCTCGAAATAACGATGTTTTGGAGCCCTGAATGAATGTTTGCACTTAGGGATGTGTGCTTATATATATATATATATATATATATATATATATATATATATATATATATATATATGTGTGTGTGTGTGTGATAGGTCAGTATGATGGAAGCTACTCTATATAAATGAGTCCGTAATATAATTTTTATCATACGAATTTTATATATTTTTATGGTATGAATAAGAATCGAACCCACAGCAAGCTAGTCCTGAAAACAGCAAGCTAGTGATCTAGCCTCTGCACCATGCTGCACTAATAACAATTATCCAGCTAAGTACATTTCTGTACAATATGCAGGCTAGCACTGTCACCACAAATCAAAGCTTTTATACAGAGGAATCTCGCATCAACAATGGTATGGAATGATCTAACTCGTGTTCCTTCAAAGCTTTTATCGATGACTCGTGAAATCGGTACAAAATACATTTGTAAACACTCGCACGCTAATTTTAGGACTGGCTTGCAGTGACTTCAAATCCTGTCCCTTCCCTTGAGCATTTTCAGTCATGCTACTACGATTTTACGAGGTTATAATGTGAACACCGTAATATTGTCATAAAAAGTTTACCCATAATCTTTTATTAACACTATAGTATAATAATATAGTATTTGTATATTTCGGAGTAAATATACAATCTCATGATCATTGCTGAACGTTTTATTTGCAATAGTCTTTAATGCTCTAAATGAAAGTTACTTCATAATTAAAAGTATGCATATACTATTTCCCCTTATTATACACAATATTTCCTAAGTACTTCCCGTAATAATTTACACACACACACACACACACACACACACACACACACACACACTAGGAAGTATTTCTTCAGCCACAGAGTAGTCAGTAAGTGGAATAGTTTGGGAAGCGATGTAGTGGAGGCAGGATCCATACATAGCTTTAAGCAGAGGTATGATAAAGCTCACGGCTCAGGGAGAGTGACCTAGTAGCGATCAGTGAAGAGGCGGGGCCAGGAGCTCGGACTCGACCCCCGCAACCTCAACTAGGTGAGTACAACTAGGTGAGTACACACACACACACACACACACACACACACACACACACACACACACACACACACACACATATATATATATACATACACGTATGTAATCTCGTCCGTACAATATAGCTCGGTAATAATTACTGAGGTGCAGTGAGACATGTGGGAATGAGCCTTTAATACAGAATCGATAGCTACTAAATGCTCACTCCATAATATGTATTTCCAATAACGTATTCTTTAAGTTTTTATGGGGTGGACCGGCAAGCCAGTTGAAGAGCTTGGTCATACGATCAAATGCTCCAGTTTTCAGGACACAATATAACCAAGACTCGTGTCAGGAAACATTTGTCCTGTATGTATATGAATGAAAGGCCATCACCACACCTTTCATGCTTCAGTTCCAGGCATAGAAGCTTTGGAATATAAATCATCCATGTCGAGAAGCTATTGTGCTAATTAGCTGATGGTTGGGAGTTTGTCATCCTGCGTGTATCTCAAGTGTGTGGCTCGACTGTTGAGCATAACATGAGAAGTGACAGGTCTCGGGAGGGAGACTGAGAGAGGATTAAGTGAAACTTGAAACACAATATCCGTAGACTCTTATTTTAAATGTTGCATACTGCAAGGGAGCTATTTCCATCATTGTTGGCGTAGTTTTGTTTGCTGCTTGCTGTGTTTAGTGTGGGGTACGTGTGCTGCTGGTGCTGCAGATACTGTTGTGTTTCATGGCTGCTAATTCTAATGATGTGTAAGTTGATACTGCTGGTGTCTGTATAACTATTATCAACAACATGTTCACTTGTTTTTCTGGTCGATTGATGATTATAGATGAAGAGGAGAAAATGGAACTTGGAGATTACACAGATATTATAACGAAAAAGACCTAGAGCACAGCGCAAACGAAAATACTGATGTAGAATGGGGAATATAACATAAATGTGACGAGAGAATGTTAAAAGAAATAAAAAAATAAGAATAAGAATGTTTGGGTTATGGAAAAGAAGGATGCGAGGAAAAACAAAACAAGTGAACAGAAATATTCGGACACCATCAGTCAAAACAGGTTCCAACACTGCTAATGGCACCCGAACAACAACAAAAATAAAACCATCTTTCATACTCGGCATTACAATAAATATAGCGACAACGATTCCTTTGTCTATATCTATGTATGTGCGTGTGTTTGTGTATATATATATATATATATATATATATATATATATATATATATAAATTTATATTCATTACAGTATCGCGAACAGTCAATACGAAGGTCACGATGCGTGCTCGTGTGCCCCACATCCTCTAGGTATTGTAATTATTTCTGACCATGACACTGATGCATGTATATCGGTGTAGGATAAACTCACATCCAGATCTTAGATCCAAAGTTTAATAGCTAGAGATCGTTGTTTGGCCCTTTGGGGCTTAGCGTATTTTAATGGCTTTATTAATAGCAAGTGAGGCAGTTTGCGAATTTATTAGGTCGAATATGTCTGTCGTAATTCTGATTCGGGTGTGTAAAAGTCTTTCAACAGTCCAATTACATTTAAAATGAAGTGAAGTAAGAGTACTATATGGTATTCAGGGCAACGTGGCAGCTACGCATGGATACAGTAACACTGTGTAACACTGGAAAAATTCCGTTATAAACGAGTGAACTCTCGATATCTTAGTGACGAATTGTGCGTTGTGGGGCCCTGAACGAGCAATTTCTGGGAACCCTGCCACTAAAACATCAGTGTTATGTTACGTACTGGCCTCATTATATAACATGGTAACCAGATTTCAATTTATTTCCACCACTACGAAGCAAAATTATGGAATAAGAACTATTGAAAGCATTATATATTTGTGCATAGACTGAGTCCTGCGTTGTGTGGCTAGGCGCCCCGGCTGCCCTTTCCCCTTTAATCCGGCACGGGGCTATCTTACTGCAGCACCCTCACACATACAACAGATAATAAAGAATAGTGTGCAGGTGTCTAGAACAGTAAACCTCTCATCTACTTGAAACAGGAATGAAATGTATTCAATTAACCATTTTTAATCTATGCTTCTGAGTTCTTTGTTTTAGGTAAGCTGTAAAATTTTCTTGGATTAATTAAACCATTTCGGATATAGATTATTATTCCTTTAAAGGATAATTAATTCATTATGTAATGTTTATACCATTCTCGTTTTTCTTTACATTGAAAATATACTGAAATGAATTAGATGAATAATGCAGGAAAAATTCTAAAATGTATAGCAACACGGAATGGCGACTGTTTTCATTTTTACTCTCTCTCTCTCTCTCTCTCTCTCTCTCTCTCTCTCTCTCTCTCTCTCTCTCTTTGCATTTTCTTGCACTCTTAGTTTGATTTTTTATTTGCCATAATTTTTTTTTATTTTATAGTTATAAAAAATGGAAAGTATCATTGCAAGAGTTAAAGAAATCCACTTAATGTTTTTCTTAGGTTACCACTCTTCTTCCTCCTCCCCTGTCTCCTTACCGCGTCCCTCCTCCCCTGTCTCCTTACCGCGTCCCTCCTCCCCTGTCTCCTTACCGCGTCCCTCCTCCCCTGTCTCCTTACCGCGTCCCTCCTCCCCTGTCTCCTTACCGCGTCCCTCCTCCCCTGTCTCCTTACCGCGTCCCTCCTCCCCTGTCTCCTTACCGCGTCCCTCCTCCCCTGTCTCCTTACCGCGTCCCTCCTCCCCTGTCTCCTTACCGCGTCCCTCCTCCCCTGTCACCTTACCGCGTCCCTCCTCCCCTGTCTCCTTACCGCGTCCCTCCTCCCCTGTCTCCTTACCGCGTCCCTCCTCCCCTGTCTCCTTACCGCGTCCCTCCTCCCCTGTATCCTTACCGCGTCCCTCCTCCCCTGTATCCTTACCGCGTCCGTCCTCCCCTGTCTCCTTACCGCGTCCGTCCTCCCCTGTCTCCTTACCGCGTCCGTCCTCCCCTGTCTCCTTACCGCGTCCCTCCTCCCCTGTCTCCTTACCGCGTCCCTCCTCCCCTGTCTCCTTACCGCGTCCCTCCTCCCCTGTCTCCTTACCGCGTCCCTCCTCCCCTGTCTCCTTACCGCGTCCCTCCTCCCCTGTCTCCTTACCGCGTCCCTCCTCCCCTGTCTCCTTACCGCGTCCCTCCTCCCCTGTCTCCTTACCGCGTCCCTCCTCCCCTGTCTCCTTACCGCGTCCCTCCTCCCCTGTCTCCTTACCGCGTCCCTCCTCCCCTGTCTCCTTACCGCGTCCCTCCTCCCCTGTCTCCTTACCGCGTCCCTCCTCCCCTGTCTCCCTACCGCGTCCCTCCTCCCCTGTCTCCCTACCGCGTCCCTCCTCCCCTGTCTCCCTACCGCGTCCCTCCTCCCCTGTCTCCTTACCGCGTCCCTCCTCCCCTGTCTCCTTACCGCGTCCCTCCTCCCCTGTCTCCTTACCGCGTCCCTCCTCCCCTGTCTCCTTACCGCGTCCCTCCTCCCCTGTCTCCTTACCGCGTCCCTCCTCCCCTGTCTCCTTACCGCGTCCCTCCTCCCCTGTCTCCTTACCGCGTCCCTCCTCCCCTGTCTCCTTACCGCGTCCCTCCTCCCCTGTCTCCTTACCGCGTCCCTCCTCCCCTGTCTCCTTACCGCGTCCCTCCTCCCCTGTCTCCTTACCGCGTCCCTCCTCCCCTGTCTCCTTACCGCGTCCCTCCTCCCCTGTCTCCTTACCGCGTCCCTCCTCCCCTGTCTCCTTACCGCGTCTCTCCTCCCCTGTCTCCTTACCGCGTCCCTCCTCCCCTGTCTCCTTACCGCGTCCCTCCTCCCCTGTCTCCTTACCGCGTCCCTCCTCCCCTGTCTCCTTACCGCGTCCCTCCTCCCCTGTCTCCTTACCGCGTCCCTCCTCCCCTGTCTCCTTACCGCGTCCCTCCTCCCCTGTCTCCTTACCGCGTCCCTCCTCCCCTGCCTCCTTACCGCGTCCCTCCTCCCCTGTCTCCTTACCGCGTCCCTCCTCCCCTGTCTCCTTACCGCGTCCCTCCTCCCCTGTCTCCTTACCGCGTCCCTCCTCCCCTGTCTCCTTACCGCGTCCCTCCTCCCCTGTCTCCTTACCGCGTCCCTCCTCCCCTGTCTCCTTACCGCGTCCCTCCTCCCCTGTCTCCTTACCGCGTCCCTCCTCCCCTGTCTCCTTACCGCGTCCCTCCTCCCCTGTCTCCTTACCGCGTCCCTCCTCCCCTGTCTCCTTACCGCGTCCCTCCTCCCCTGTCTCCTTACCGCGTCCCTCCTCCCCTGTCTCCTTACCGCGTCCCTCCTCCCCTGTCTCCTTACCGCGTCCCTCCTCCCCTGTCTCCTTACCGCGTCCCTCCTCCCCTGTCTCCTTACCGCGTCCCTCCTCCCCTGTCTCCTTACCGCGTCCCTCCTCCCCTGTCTCCTTACCGCGTCCCTCCTCCCCTGTCTCCTTACCGCGTCCCTCCTCCCCTGTCTCCTTACCGCGTCCCTCCTCCCCTGTCTCCCTACCGCGTCCCTCCTCCCCTGTCTCCCTACCGCGTCCCTCCTCCCCTGTCTCCCTACCGCGTCCCTCCTCCCCTGTCTCCTTACCGCGTCCCTCCTCCCCTGTCTCCTTACCGCGTCCCTCCTCCCCTGTCTCCTTACCGTCTCTCCTCCCCTGTCTCCTTACCGCGTCCCTCCTCTCCTGTCTCCTTACATCTTCCCTCCCCTTTTATATATTTCTATCTTACATCTTCCCTCTTGTCCCTTTTATCTCCTTACATCTTACCTTCCCTCCTGTCCGTTGCTATCTTCTTACTCCCTCATTTCCCTTCGCTTCTTCTTTAAACCCTCCTCCCCTTTTATTTCTTTCCATTTTTAACAGTCTCATTTAAAAAACCCATTTCCCTTTCTTTTATGTACCCTTTCTTTCATTTGTCTTCTACTTCACCTACCCTAACCTTCATGTTCTCCTTGGCTTCTCTCGCTTCCTCTTGCTAGCCCTGTCTCTTGCTAGCCCTGTCTCTTGCTAGCCCCAGTCTCTTGCTAGCCCCAGTCTCTTGCTAGCCCCAGTCTCTTGCTAGCCCCAGTCTCTTGCTAGCCCCAGTCTCTTGCTAGCCCCAGTCTCTTGCTAGCCCCAGTCTCTTGCTAGCCCCAGTCTCTTGCTAGCCCCAGTCTCTTGCTAGCCCCAGTCTCTTGCTACCCCCAGTCTCTTGCTACCCCTTTCTTTTCCTTCATATAAAGAGTCATTATTTTTCAGTATCGATCTGCTCAACCAGAAACGTCACTCTTAACTCCCCGTGACAGGTGTCATGTAGGAAAGGCACTTATTGTGGGTAACAGTGGCATGGGGGTAAGATGATTGGAAGAACAGAAAATAAATGCGTGGAAAAAGAAGAAAGCAAGGGAGGGAGGGAAGGAGAAGTAAAGGAAGAAAACATCTTGGGAATAACTGTCTCCTTTGTTTATTGAGGTAGGGGTTGAACTCCCTTCCTCTCCCCCTCCTCCTCCTCCTCCTCCTCCTCCCTCCGCCTCCTCCTGCTCCTCCTCCTCCTTCC
>NC_091325.1:8464670-8514670 GCF_038502225.1 Cherax quadricarinatus | reverse complement strand
AAGGTTCTTTTGGTACAAAATTATAAATGTTTACATTAACATATGGTTTAGTGCTTCTTTTCTATTATGATAATTACATTAACATAAATGAAAAAATATGCCTTTAAACATTTAAGAGAGAATTTTAGAGTAATTTTAAATGAGTTCTTGCTAATTGACAAGTATTACCTTCTCGGCACGATATATATATATATATATATATCCCACGACTCCGATGACTCTTCAACCTGCACTCCTCAAGGAAGGTTCCTTGATGTTGGTGAGGGGCTCTTGATTTAGGGAATTGGATCTGTGCTCCAGTTCCCCGAATTAACCCTGAATGCCTTCCACATCCCCCCCTCCCCCAGGCGCTGTATAATCCTCCGGGTTTAGCGCTTCCCCCTTGATTATAATAATAATAATCTTCAACCTGCAACATTCTCACCGAGGTGGGAAGTGCCCTGAAGGACTCAAGTCAGCCTAACCAGTTTACCTGAATCCAATCATGAATGTTACCTTGCTCTCTCTCCAACAGCACATAGAGCTGTTTTCAAAATATGGAGGAAAAAATATCCTGAAAATCAAGATATCATGGAGTTAGGGCACCATAATGACTGACGTCCATAACTTAAGGTAGTCACTGACCAAAACAGATATTTACATTCTTGAAAAATGGGAGCGCTAAAACCACAGGGAATCTTATAGCTCTTGAGGGAATGGAAGGCAATTATGTTCGATTCGGCGAATTGATCAGGACCAATTCCATGGATTACGAGCTCCTCACCGGCGTCAAGGAATCTCCGGGGATGGGACGAAAAAGACGAAACAGTGGAAAAAAAACTAAAACCAATCACAATTTAGGGTGAACTATAGAAGTATCCAAGTCAACAAGTTAGTTACAGATGCATTGCCTAGGGTTAATTTTTCTAAAAATGTAAGGGCTGTAGATTTTTAGTCTAGCTTTAATTATTAAATCATTATTTAATGAATGTTTAATTTTTTAATTAAATTTTTCACATGATAGGTGATTTATATAGTCTCCAGTGAATGTTAGATTCTTCTATGATTAGTAAGTCAGCTAGTTTATTTAGGTACAGGTACACATAAGTACAAATATCATATTTACTAACATATGTAAACCACCTAAGATAACCCGAAAAAGTTATTCGTGGACGCGAGGCAGCATAATGACAGCTGACTAAATATGCTTATGTATTCTTTGTTTGGTAGTTCATTACCTTCCTTCTTGCTGACGGACCCTCCTTTAACCCAGACTTTCATTGACTTTTTGACAGCAATTGATTTACTACACAAACTCTGATGATGCCTCTAGCACTACTCACAACCCTTTCTACCTCAACCTCTTGCTACCCTCTACCCCTGACCTGTCCTATGCACCCCATGACCTACTGATAATCATTTTTCCTCTTGCTACCCAATACCCCTGCACCCTTCCCTGCCTTGCTGCGCTGTATGACTTGTAGGTTTAACGCTTTTATTATAACTATGATAGTTCAAATGCTTCTAAAAATAATCAAAGGAAAATGTATAAGAACTGTGCAGTCAGACAAGTGCCAAAATGTTTAATAATGTTTAGAATATATTCTCGCAGCTGCTCTCCTGAATCTGAATAAATTATTTAAAATTAAAATCTGTATCGGCACTAGACTTTTACACTTTTCAACTCATAACGCTGGAAGCCAACAGAAAGCTGAACACGAAGACTTAAGATATCTCGCCCGCTTACATTCAGTTTAATTGGCTGATAGTCACAGGCAGGGTGAATGTGGTGGCGGCAGTGGTAGTGATGGTGGTGGGTGTTAGTGGTGGCGGTGTGGGGGAGTTGCGGTGGGGTTGGTTGTAATAGTGAGGAGTGATTGGGCTAGTGGCACAAGTGAAGTGAGGGATGATAGTGGTGCAGAATAGTAGGGTTGGACGGGAGCTTAGGTAGTAGTGATGATAGTGAGGATATTTAGTAGTGACAGCAGTAAGGATGGGTGATACAGTTTGGTGGTTGTTTTGAGAGTGTGTTTTGATGGCGTTGATTGTGGTAGTGGTAGTTGCACACTTTTCACCAGAAACGTAGTAGCAGGCCTGCAGGAAGCATCTCTTCTTCACTTGGTGAAAAGAGAAACAACCCCCGGAAGAATAGTCTCACAGCCGGAAATGAAACTTGTGAAGGATCACACTAATACATTTGAACTACTTCCTCTTCACTTTGCAGCAGCAATGTTGATTGATTAAATAAGTGATCTACATTACTGAAAATGGAGTACATCACTATCTTAACATGATACAGCAAACCTCTTAAACATAAAACAAAAAATCACTTTCTTTAAAACATTACTTGAAACCGCAAACATTATCCTCACACAATACGCACTGCAAAACAGTAGGTGGAAATTTATTAGGATATAAAAGTTAAAACTAATTTCAACATTACACCCGCCTCAACATTGGTCTATTCAACTCCTTGCAAAACATTGTTACTAATGCTCCGACATGATGTATATACAAAAATCTACATTTTAATATATTGGTTTGTATTAACCATCGTAGGTCACGTTTTGAGGAGGAGATTCCACTGATTTATATACCTTGTGTATTAAAATTTCACATTAGTTTTAAACACTGAATTAAAATCTGTATTATCTAAACATTAGCCGTTTTTTAAAGACCTGAATTGTATTTACTATTTCAGCATATCAAGGACCTTTTCTTTTCTTCCTATTGAGCTTCTACGCAGTAAATTCTCACACTTTTATAGAAATAGCTTTCACTTAAATTCATTATGATATTTATCATTATCAAATCGCCTGGTTATCCAGATAACTAATTTTGTGTGCACCAGTTTTTTCTGTTTTCAGAAAACATTATTTTTAATTAGATTTTAGTCTTCACTTCAATAAATGTAACAATTCAGTTATATGAGTCTTTCTTCACGGGATGAATAACTCTCATAACATTTACGGTACCAATATCACCAAGTTTTTCGTTACCTGTCACTCGGCAGGGTTCATACCGCCGCATTCTTTTAATGTCAAAAACTTTTCACTAAAAATACAATTATTATAGTAATTTCCATAAAATTAAACTCGCATTAATCAGGTTTCTGCTAATAATGATTATTACGTTAACATGTTCACCTAGCATTGGAGCCAATATTACGAAATAATAAGTTTGATATAGGATATCAGTCTCGCCTTAGTATTATTACTACCATACCAGAGATAGGAAGTCAGTCTTTCTTTAGCATCATTGCTGCTAGTGATCGGAAATTGTTGTCGATAATACTTAAGTTTCGTTATTCTTGGTAAAGCGTGACAGTTGATTTCCTTGGTTATTGAAGTCTCACTATCCTTACTTTTTATGTATGATTTCAGTCTACTCACAAAATTCTACTTATTTTTCGAGGGGGGGGGGAAGGGTTGAAAGGAAGAGTTCTTTCTACAGTGCAGCCAAGAGTCCTGCTGTTCACTTTATTCCAGAAATTTAAACAAATGGAAATGGAAGAATAAGACACGTGTGCAACACTTTATTACCGATGTATTTCGCCTGTGCAGCAGGCTTCTTCAGCCGAATGCAGAAGCTGCTTTTAGTCTGGAGACAACAGAAGAAATGGAGAGATAATTTAAGGTGGTTGGGGATATTACAGAAGAGAGGAGGGAGATACTATGGGAAAGGGGAACGTGATACTGTGGAAAATGGGAGGGTGATGCTGTGGAAAATGGGAGGGTGATGCTGTGGAAAATGGGAGGGTGATGCTGTGGAAAATGGGAGGGTGATGCTGTGGAAAATGGGAGGGTGATGCTGTGGAAAATGGGAGGGTGATGCTGTGGAAAATGGGAGGGTGATGCTGTGGAAAATGGGAGGGTGATGCTGTGGAAAATGGGAGGGTGATGCTGTGGAAAATGGGAGGGTGATGCTGTGGAAAATGGGAGGGTGATGCTGTGGAAAATGGGAGGGTGATGCTGTGGAAAAGAGGAGGGTGATAATGTTGAAAAGGGGATATTAATACATAAAACAGCGGATAACGAAACTAGATGCGTAAATAACAAAGCTCTAGAAAACTAGATGAAATTGTATACAAAAATGCGTGATATGACTGGGGTGGGATATGATCACAGCTGGAAGAAAGGAATGAAGAGACTGTAAAGGAACAAAGGAGGGAGAATAATGATGTGCTCGAGTGTGTGTTATATCCGTTAATTTTTTCATGATTAATTATCTATCTATAATAATCCAAAATATCCATAATTCACCACATGGAAAGTGGCTGCCTTTAGAGTTCCTCTAAATTTTTAATCATTCTTAAAACCCCGGAAAAATGAGTGGCATTATCTCTGCTTACCCACTAAGATTGCACACAAATAGTGAAACAAGGTTTTGTACCAATAGGGCTTATCATAGATGATAAATTTGTCAAAATCCTCGTTTCAGTATTGCAAGGAATCATGTGTACGAACTTTATGGTTCAGGCGTGAGATTTCCATTGTAGTGAAGTAGCACAATGTAACTTTACATTTTGTACGATACGTTGATTAAGTGAAATTTCTGCAATAGGTTCAGTACCCTTCAGAACCTTTGTTAACCAATGTGGATTGTACATGAGGACTGCATCAATACTGGTCAGTTACGACAGGCTACATTTTAAATTTAAGTAAAACATCTTCATGTGGATAGTTTCACGATAGGCTTAGCGTATACTGAGAATATTTCTAGCTAGATTACATATAATTAAATTGGAATTTAAAAGTGAAGAGGTTTCAAAATATTCAGTGCGCTGAAGGAAGATCTTAACATAGATTCAATACATTTCTAGGGTAATTTAAACAAAATTTTATTCCCTTAATAAAAGCGGCAGCTTGAAACAGGAATATGATCATATAGTGGAATATCTACCCAGGTTCGGTATATACCCTAGGGTTATTTCATTCTTTGTCCAATGTTCTGGGAAAAGAAATTACATTCTAAGTTACATACACACCCTTATAATTTAATGCTTAACTTTGCTAGTATCCTCATTCGAATGCAAGTAGCCAAGGGGAACTAGACTGAGGAGAGTGAACGTTCATATACAGAAAAAGCTGTATGTATTTTAGCTGGGCGAGAGTGAGTTGAGACAATAAATTATCAAAGAGTTTTGAAAGTTTTCGCTAACCCCTGCATGTTAATTCGAGTTGTTTAATGTGCTCGAGTGTTGGGGAAGCTTTTTCTGCTGGAACCCATATCTTTTCCCTGCCACTCTTTCATCCTCAGCCTGTTTGTCTTTTGACTTTAGGCTAGTGTTTGTATTTTAATCACATTACAAAACTATATAAATAACTGCTACGCAAACATCCGGCGAAGCGGATTAAATGCTCATGTATAACCCCCGGTCCCTCTTCCAAGACGTTCTGTGATGTTGGTGAAATGTTCTTGAGCCTAGAATTGCAATTACCCTCCCTTTACTTGCATCAAACCAAATTACCTTCCATTCCCAAGGAGCTGTACGAGGCTTTTGGGTTCACTACTCTGCTCCTGAATGTTTATAACAGGGTGTGGAAGAGACTCTAGAACTACTAAGCGCTGGTGAAGGGAAGGGGTGGATTCTCTTCGTTAAATACCTTGTTCCTTGGCCTGAACTCTGCACGACTTTGTCCTTGCAAGGGAATGGGGAAGGGATAGGAGGGTTGGTTCATATCTCGTAACATAAAAACAAATTAAAGTTGCTTGTGTGGTTTTATGAAGGCCATTAACTCAGGGGAGAGTGCTGAGAAGTTTATCACCATGATAGCGAAATTGCTTTTGTTTCATTGTGGCCACCGACCAACTACTGAGTTTATTAATTCTTTGTGGATGGCTCTGCTGGCTGGCGCTATCTGGGTCTCTCTCTCTCGCCCCCCTCTGGCTATTTCGCTCGCTTTATCTGTCTCTCTCTCTCCTCTCTCGCTCCTCTCTCTCTCTCTCGCTCCTCTCTCTCTCTCTCTCGCTCCTCTCTCTCGCTCCTCTCTCTCTCTCGCTCCTCTCTCTCGCTCCTCTCTCTCTCTCGCTCCTCTCTCTCGCTCCTCTCTCTCGCTCCTCTCTCTCGCTCCTCTCTCTCGCTCCTCTCTCTCTCGCTCCTCTCTCTCTCGCTCCTCTCTCTCTCGCTCCTCTCTCTCTCGCTCCTCTCTCTCTCGCTCCTCTCTCTCTCGCTCCTCTCTCTCTCGCTCCTCTCTCTCTCGCTCCTCTCTCTCTCGCTCCTCTCTCTCGCTCCTCTCTCTCGCTCCTCTCTCTTGCTCCTCTCTCTCTCTCGCTCCTCTCTCGCTCCTCTCTCGCTTCTCTCTCGCTCCTCTCTCGCTCCTCTCGCTCCTCTCTCGCCCCTCTCTCGCTCCTCTCTCTCTCGTTAACGTTGCATTAAGTATCATCTAGAGACCATCAACACTGTTTTTCTCTGAACCAAGTATAACAGCCGTCGGCGCTTGCACAGTCCTACAGCTTTTGCTGGCTAAATAATTGTTTCTGATGTTTTCCTTTCATTGCGTCTTATTGCGTTTGGTGCAACTGAAATTGCAAATATTTTAGTTGCTGTTGTCGCTACTATTGAGGCTGTTGCTGTCTTTAATGATTATCACAACGTCATGGCAATTCTGATGATGGTCTGAATATTGGAAAAAATATATATTTACGAATTGTTTCCATCCGCTCTGGACTCGTGACGTCTTGATTATGGTGAAAGACTTGTCTTCCCTCAAGACAAGGGGCTCTTCATCCAAGGAATTGGACTGGTCCTTCTCTTGGGTCGAACCTGATTGCCTCCCATTCCTTAGGCGCTGTATGACCCCCTCTGCGGATATCATTCTCAATATAATAATAACTGGATGAGTAGCAATGTCATCCACTTTTTCTTTACGAGTGGGATTTTGAGTTACCCATGCGGATTTTGTTTTCAATTGATGCTAGTCCTTTAATTTCTTTTTTTTTTTTTTTACTTAAACACGTATTATTTTTGGCCCACATACATGTCCAACGATTTTTTTTTAAATATATTTTCCTTTGTTTTTAGTATGAATAACCTTTTATAAAATTCCCACTGTTAGAATTTTGTGATCACGTGAGGGGGCACCTGACCCGAGTATTAATATATCACGGAAAATATGTCTCTATTTGTTTGGGGTTTAGAGTTTTTCCTATTTTTTTCACAGTAAAAAGCAGAGTTTATAATAAAGATGTATATTATAAAATAAATTATATGCACACACACACACACACACACACACACACACACACACACACACACACACACACACACACATATATATATATATATATATATATATATATATATATATATATATATATATATATATATATATATATGTGTGTGTGTGTGTGTTTGTGTGCGCGCGCATGTATGTATGTATATATATGCGTAACTTATTTTTTACAGATGATTGGAGATCCCTTTTGTTGTAATCATTCAGGTACAGAACTTTTTTTTCAGAACATAATTTATTTACTAACTGCTAGCCCGAGCATGAACAATATAATACAGTATAAAAGAGTTTTATAACTAGGCTTGTGATGAGTGTACCAATGTAAGAGGTTATTCTAAAGGACCTGAACCTAGCACAAGAGGAACTGTCAAGCCATCAGGTAAATCACTCATTACGACCAACAATAATGGTCAAAACTTTTGAGGAAAAATACAAAAGACCTCCGACGCCTAATGAAAACTTTCTTGCCTCTTGGTAAACTTACTGTTACTGTCTTTTATATTAATTTAATTGTATTAAAACTTCGATTAGTGTGTCCATTTAGTGATATTTTCCTTTTCAATTTATTCCTGATGTGGTTATTAGACTGATAACTCAGCTGAATACCGTCAATATAAATTTAGATTAATTATCGATGGCGTTCTCATGAAAAGAATTTTCGGTGTAACTTACCACTTACATAATGATAAATTATTCAAGGAACTTTTGAAGAAGATTTCAAATAGTTTTCAAGCTTGAAACGAGACACCAGGAAAGAGGAAGACATGGTCTTGCCACGTGCTTCTGTCAACCTATTAGAAAAAGCTTTCAAAAAAAAATTAGATTTTTTAATCGCTTGTCCTAAAAAATCGTCTGCTAATCCCTTAAAATTCTCGTTACAAAGGAAAAATATAAAGTATTCGAAGTAAAATCAAAGTATAGGTATCCCTTGGGTCTCTTACCTAGCATGTTAAACCCCGACAAATGACGGTTACCTGCACTCTTAACTTTCTCTTTGACTGAGACTGAAACCAAAACCTTAGCGGAGAGTTGAAGCCCTTTCAAATACCCATCGATTGAAGTCTCTGCTGGTGACTGCTAGCTTTCACTGTGCTTTGTGTGGTCAGATTAATAGTGAAATTCAGGTACGTTCTCCAACTTCGACTGTGTGTGTGTTTGTGTGTGTGTGTCCACTCATTTTTTAAGAGGCTTTATAAATGGCACGCTTACGTTCTTCAGTGAAAGTATATCAATTCTGTATTTTTTGTGACACACACACACACACACACACACACACACACACACACACACACACACACACACACTCATCGCACTCATATTCACATGCACAGAGGATTTTCCATCATACATACACAGTTCAACATGCAAATGCTCCTCTATCGGAACACAAGACTAAATGCAACCTGGTTCGCCCCACTGACCCCCCTTCTGCCCTTCACTGCCTTAATCCTGTTTGCATAATGTATTGAGGATTGACTCCTCCTTGTTTGACAGTAACCAATGATTGGACATTCAGGCCCAGACCTGCTAAGCTCCTGGGTGAAGCAATTTAATTTACATAACTTCTCTGGAGGTTCAGATGATTGGAAGAGGGAGGGAGGAGGAGGAGGAGGATGAAGAAGACGCGGAAGCGGGAGCAAATAAGAGAAGATAGTATACGAGTTCTTCTGCATGTATTTTTGGTTACTGAAAGGCTATCGCTTTCTTATCTCTTCCTGTAAACTTACCCTTAGGGCGTATTCTGAATGAGTAATTCAGAACTCAGAAAAGTGGAAAGTAGAGGGAGGCCTGATCAACTTTGGAGGCTGGAGGGTAAAGCAGTTTTCCTTTGGAGGTTGCAGTGATTGGTTTCCTTTGGATGTAGAGTGGAGACTAACAACTTACCTTGAAGGTAGAGTAAAGTATCGACTTTTTTCCCTTTGAGACAAAGGGGAAAGGGCTGTTATCTTTCCTAGAAGAAAGACAAGGGAATGCTTGCATCTTCCCTTGCAGCTTTCCTAGAAGACAGAGAACTGGAATGGTGGCTTTCTTGCGAGGTGGTATAGAGGGGACAGACACATTCTCTGGGAGGTTTGCTGTAGGGGACTGGCAACTTCTCTTGGAGGAAAGAAAGAGATTAGCAGCTTTGAAGAAAAGTAGAGGGAAAAGAGAGCTCTTAGCTCTCTGGGAGGTAAAGGGGGTTGGCAGCTTCCTTGGGAAGTTATGGGAAAGGGGTTGGCAGCTGTCATGGAAGGTAGGGGTGAGTGAGCTTGCCGCTTCCCTAGACACCTGTACGGTAACGCCGGGGTGAGTATTCACAGGACTGTGTTGAAGTCGGTGTTCGCGTTGTTCCTTCCTTGTGATGTCTGATTCATGCAGATGTGTGGGTGTTAGGTCGCTTGTAGGCAGGGCTGAATGAGGGGCTTCATGAGTGGGATGGTGTAGACGAGACTCATCCAGACACACACACATGGGCAGAATGTTAAGGGAAACGTAGAATAACTTGTCTGGCATGAGACAGCTAAAGGAAGATGTTTTAAAATAAGTATATACGCCACCTAAGCTCTGCTACCAAAGTTGACTGTTCCTTACACTTTTTAATTTTCCCTTGCTTACCCTAAGTTATTCATTCATCGAAGCCCCCAAACCTACGCGGCTATTAAAACTGACTTCCTTTTAGCCTTCAATTACCAAGTGGTTCTTGACGTTGACCGTCTCTTTCAGTCCTCAAACCCTCTTGAAGATAATCGTGTGTTGTATGTTGATATCAGCTGTCTAAAGAATGCCTAGTAAAAGCGTTCCAAGTAGTCTCCAGAATTACTTTAAACCTTAGCTCCCGGAAGGTGATCTGCCCTCGGCTGAGAAACGACTGGTAGTAATTAACCTGCTAGCGTCAACATAACCTTGTTTTATCTTCCTGGCGAAGAGTGTCTTAATTAAGAGAACTTTTCTAGGCACGAATTGACTTTGGTTATATATTAATTAGTCATTTTTTGTGTCGTAAAATGCTGCAGGTATATCCAGCTGCTTGGTTTGGTAAAGATAACATGGAATTGTTTATCTTGGCAGGATTTTAGGAAAAGATTAGATGCACTTGACTCCTCGATTTATCAGTAGTGTGTGTGTGTACACGGAAAAACTTAATGTAGGTATGTGTGTATGCCACTAACTATTTGTAGTAAATGAAGCAGAAGAAAGCTCATAGTGCCCCGTTTTCACTATTTAATCTTTCGTAAAAAAAAATAGTTCTTAGCCCCTTCTATGGTGAACCATTTCATTAATTCCATTTCGCTGTTGGCTAAGAAAAATTAACATCTTTTCGGCAGCTAATGCAGTTAAATATTCTTTTATAATCTTAATTGTGGATATCATAATTCCTGTTTCCTTTTATCATTCATAGATGCCACATGCCATGCCTCTAGCCTTTCATTTTAACTTTTTTTTTTAGCACTGAGAGCTAAATCATAGGTCTTTGAATTTATTCTAGGCTCTCTTCATGTTCTAGTGCGGACACTATACTACTGTTGCGTATCGCTTGTTCTGGACCAACATATCTTTTGAAAAGCTTTTTCAACATTGTTTTTTTTATCTATTTACTTAAATGTTATCTTTAAGTTGGCGAATGTCGCATAGGAGTCTCTCATTATTTTTAATGTGATCTTCAGATAAATGTCTTTTGTCACTGATGACACCTAGGTCACTATCTTTGTCTGATACCTCTAATTATTGCACAGTCTATATCGTGTATGACCTCTCTACCATGTAACACCATATACAATTTTCACTACAAATATTTTTTCCTGAATGAGATGGCATACTGCCGCAAGTATGAAGACAAAAATACATTGCATATAAGGCTTTTCTTGTGACAATGTTTCCCTTTATGTGGAGCATTTATCAAGTTATTAGTTGATAATTCTCATGATTTAGTAGATCTGCATAAAATTCATATTTTCATAAAACTTTACGCAGAGCGAAACATCGGTCACGTTAGTTTCTTCTGCCACTTCTTTCTTCAAGCCTTCTAAGTACTTCTCCAGCTTCATCGTCACTTTCGCTATTCTCCAAAAAAAGACAATAATAAAAAGGCATTGTACTAGTTTCCTCCTTGCCTTGGAAACCGTGAGAATGCAACTAAATATTTTCGTAAATGGGAACTAGAAAGAATTTACTTCAAGCGAATCACAAGAAAATTGTTGAAGATTTAAATCATAAACTTGGACTTTTATGGGCATTTAGCAGTGTCTGCATGGCTGGGGAATTGACGCAGTGTTACTTAGTCGCCAGGGAAAGATTCCACTTGCTCCCTGGAGTCACACGGGTTGTTGCTGCTCGCACTTGGCTATTCTATTTCTATTTTTTTCTTCTTTCTCTCCCCTCCGTCTGTGCCCAAAGTCGTTATCAGGCGTCTTTATTATCGTCGTTGTCAAGCGTTCGTTGCCGATGATGTAAATACTATTCCTTTGTGTTTAAAATATTAAAAGCATTTGCTTGACTCGTTCTCATCGGCGCCGCTTTTGCTGTGTTTTTGTTGTGGCTATTGTTAGCGTTGCTGTTTTACCCTCGAGCCCCAATTTATTGCAACGGAGATCCATTTTATTTCAATTTTACTTGTTAATAGCAATAATAATGCATTCAACAACTAAGTGGCAAGAAGTATGATGACGAACACAAATTCTTTGTGCAAAGCTTTCTCATGGGTTGATAAAGTGCGAAACATACCGAAAAGCTTGTTCTGTAATTTTGTGTTTTGTTAAGTAGCGTCAGAAACACCAGCTCGTGTTTACCTCCGTCACTTATCAATTAATCAACATTCTTTCGGAGTTCTCTTGTCATGGTTTTCATTTAATTAATTTGATTTTATTGAGTCTTTTTTTTATGATACTGTGAAAATTTTAGCCTAAAGTTAACTATTTTATGTTAACTATTTTAAGCAATCTGGCTGGTCAGATTGCCTTTTAGATTAAGGTATAAAAATACTTGTAACTGAACTTTGACTTCTTGTTATTTCTCCATATTAAAAAGTAAAACCACAGGGCTCTAATAGTTATGTATGGATGATTATCAATATGAACTTTAGTTTACTGCCAACACTAACATCAAGTGGTGAGAATTTGGTATACTTTTATTTCCTTTCTAATCTCAGATTTACATAATTGAGCTGGCGCGCGCGCGCGCACACACACACACACACACACACACACACACACACACACACACACACACACACACACACACACACACACACACACACACACACACACACATATATTATTGTACCCACGAACGAGTGGTATCTATCAATAACAACACTGCGACTAGCCAGTGTTGTTATTGATCAATACCACTAGTTCGTGGGTACGATAATGTAAAATAATGCTTGTTGAAGCTAGTACACCAAACGGGGAGGAGAATGAAACTAGTTCAGAGGCACCCTCACCACCGTATGTCCTCGGATCACGGTAAAACGCCTAGCTCTGCTGGGTGCGTGATTTTTGTAGGACTTGGTGTTCCTGTGGGTTAGAGCGTCATGTGGATTTCGCTTACGATGAGACGGGCCTAAACAACATGGGTTCGAATCCTTGGCTAGTGCTGTTATTGATCAATACCACTCGTTCGTGGGTACAATAATATATATATATACACATGCGTGTATATATATATGTCGTGCCGAATATGTAAAACTGGTCAATTAGTAAGAACTCGTTTAAAATTAAGTCCTTTCTAAAAAAAAATTTCTTATACGTTTAAAGATATATTTTTTAATTAATGATAATGTAAAAATTTATAATTTTGCACCAAAAGAATCTTAGAAAACTTGCCTAACCTTATTATAACAAGAACAATTTATTTTAGCCTAACCCAACTAAATATATTTTAAATACGTTTACAATAATTTAATACTAAACACAGTGAAATATATTTTTTCGTTAGGTTCAGAATGATTTTGGCGAAATTATTGCATACACAAATTTTCACTCATATGGCAAGATGAGTGTTGCTATTTAAGCCAAAATCGCAAGTTCTGCCCATTCGGCACGACATTATGTATGTATGTATATATATATATATATATATATATATATATATATATATATATATATATATATATATATATATATCTATATATATATATATGCAATAAGATCACAGTAAACAGGTGATTTCAGAATATGCAAAACAACCACTCTGAAAGAATAGAGAAATTCCAAGCGCTTTCGTGACTATTCACATTCCTTGATAATGTGAATAGTCACGAAAGCGCTTGGAATTTCTCTATTCTTTCAGAGTGGTTGTTTTGCATATTCTGAAATCACCTGTTTACTGTGATCTTATTGCGCATATATATATATATATGTGTGTGTGTGGTGCTCAGCAATATGTCTAGCACATAATGGACGGTATAGTTCATATTATGCAAGCATTAATGATTTATAGAATAGTTTCCAGGAAATATATTTTTATTCCAATTTGTCACACCCTCGTACCTACCAGGCCCCTCCCTGGATAATGGCTGTGTCAGGAGTGGCCACTCATCCACGCGGCTTCTAGTCAAAAGTAGATGGCTCAAATCCCCACATTAGCACAACTAATTCCGGGTATATATGTAGATACGAAGTAAATAGTGTGTAATCTCTACGACTGCGACACGCTGTATACTTTTTATTATAACAATAGCGGATATAAATGCTTCTTGCATCAAGGCCATGAATACAAGAAATCTCGGTTCACAAGCGAGTTGCGTTCCCGATTTTTCATTTGGTTTGTATAGGGAACAATAGCACAATGGTTCATTCTGCAGACTGGAAATTGCAAAATTTTTGTTGGCTTTAAGTGCCCGATTTGTAAGTGCGGATGTATGTACCCTGTGGAGTTTGTGAATTGATGCCTCCTGTATAGTATTATAATTGCAAGATAGTCTGGAGGTTTGGAAATGCCACCCACAAATTGCTATGAATTCATATTTAATTAAGATCTGTTCCTTCTGTATTCTCGGTACTGAGAAGGTATACATTCATTGGAATATACTGTAGGAACATAATAGAGGAGCAACAAAGTAAGCCCAGGTAGGGAGCCCACTAGGTAGGTATAACTTGCACCCAGCCTTTCTCACTCATTCCTATGCCCGAGCCCGAAGTTTAGCTAATGGTTCACATATCCTTAAAAAGATGAGTTACATTCACTAATAACACGATTGCAAAGTACGAGAATAAGCTTGTGTAGCTATGCGTAGAAATTAAATATCCCTTCTTAATACATGGCAAAAAGTCACTTTGAGACGAGGTTAAACACTTCAAATTATTATTATTATTATTATAATCAAGGGGAAGCGCTAAACCCGGAGGATTATACAGCGCCTGGGGGGGGGATGTGGAAGGCATTCAAGCTTAATTCGGGGAACTGGAGCATAGATCCAATTCCCTATATCAAGAGCCCCACACCAACATCAAGGAACCTTCCTTGAGGGGTAAACACTTCAAAGAATTTTAATGTTAGAGGTGCACAGTGTCCATTTTCTTTTTCGAGGAAGCCTTGTAGATCATCAATAACAGATTAATCAGTACGTTCCAGGCACACAACATAAACATCAACCGTCTGTGAAATGTCATTAGAGCAAGTAAAATTTTAGAGCGTTATACCATATCCTCATAAATAACCCGCACATAAAAGAGAGAAGCTTAAGACGACGTTTCGGTCCGACTTGGACCATTGACAAAGCCAATGGTCCAAGTCGGACCGAAACGTCGTCGCAAGCTTCTCTCTTTTATGTGCGGGTTATTTGTGTATCGTTCCAGTCACGGTATTGTGCCTTTTTTTGTTACCATATCCTCCATTTTATCAGATAACTCGTTTCAACAGATTTCTCTCGCTACAGTCGTGCACTTTACTATCCTGCCCTACCAATTCTGGAAGCAGTGCAAGTTTGTACAAGGTGAAAGACAGTGATTATTGTTAGTGGGCTCGTGTGAACTCTTAGCAAGTTCGCCAGTCTCTTAATTTGATTACCCAGCTGTTAGTCACCTTTATAAATATTTAGGCAAAGTACTCTAGCTATCTTAATACCAAAGATTATCCTGGGCAAAATCATGCAGCTGAAATTAGGTTCGAGAGAAATATGTCCTAGCTAGGCTACAATAACCTTGTCTGATGATCAATCCTCTTCCCCCTTGGAAAACGGTTTACTTGCATTATGCTGACCTACTTTAGCAAACTTGGGTAAAGATGCTAGATTACTGTTGGCGCAGAATTAAAAATTAGTATATAAAAAATTTATTAAAATTTCCTTGAAGACCCAATGTTCATGTGATCGCCTTGTTCTTCCAGCGTGACTTCCCTTCTTGCGGGTTCTCAGAACTGAACCATTTCTGTAGCTCAGTGGTTGTGTGTTCAACTTGTAACCGAAAGGGTGAAGATTAAGTTCTGAGCTGTGTGTGACATGCTCAACTCTCCATATTCCTCCTGGCTCTGCTCACTTCGCATTAGATACCTATGGGTTAATAGAGTTGTGGGTCGCATCTTGAAGAAAAACATAATGGTAAAAGTGAAAATAAGCCACGGCTTGCCTTGGGTTGTCCTAGATTATTAGTACTCCAGAGGAAATAATCCGAATATTCTTCAACAACGCTGTAAGCTCCCCTCCCCCTCATGTCAGAAGTCAAACAGTTGGGACTGTTAAGTTATGGCCACACTGAGGGGGAAAGGCCAGTCGTAATGCCATCAAAGTCGTCATCACGCCAGGTTCTCCTACACGCTTATAGAGCAATGTCGACACAGTTGTTACTTGCTGATGTAGATGCGAGAGGCAACTTGTTCCACTCCGTCACAAAACGTGGTATGACGGAAGCAAATCTGCCACAACAGCACCATTACGTGTTGTATGACAACAGATTATAGTGCTGTTTGCTTAGGTCTCAACTCTCGACGTCAACTAGCCGGGCAAAAAAATTGATAGTCCCCAGACATGTTAGAAAATGAGTTATTGTCTGAGAACATGCTTGCTGGCACACTTCTCTAGACACCCGTTTTCTATGAAGTTAGTCTGTCGACGAAAGTTTTCTGTTTTTCTATTAGTGGATTAATGAAACTTTCGGGGTGTTAGATATTGTCATATCATGTTCGTTAATAGCAGACTAAATCTGATTTTTTATCGAATACTAAGTGTGACATCAGTTTACTACTGAGTAAGTTTCAGAAAGATTGGCCAATTTTTTTTTTTTTTTTTTTTTTGTGGCAACTTTTTTCGAGTAAATCAGAAAACTGACCACTTCAAAATAAGCAAGCTGACTGAATTTTCCATACAAATACTTTGAACAAAATGCATCATTTTAGCTTTTTAAAAATGACATTTAGGAAAAAAAATACAAAGAATATTAAATTTAAAAAGAAATGCGAAATTAGAAACGCTGGCATTGGTTTCTTAGAAAACATAAGAATATTGTGTGCAAAAATCTTTCTAATCTAGAGAGGAATAAATTTCTGATCTAGAAAGGATTAAAGTTTAAAGGTGGATAAAAAATAGTTTCCGAAAAAAAAGGCAAAAAATAAAATATTTTAAGGAGAATTTTGGCCACCAGTGTGGAATGTGTTCATTCTTCTTGTACATCTTGGGTCGTCCATCTTCAATTCTAGAAGTTTGAATTTTGACTTCATAACCAAGTTACAATTATCATATATTTTAATTATTGAGTGTTATTAAAAAGTAAAAAATTGTCGATAATATGGTTAAAAAAATCGTACAGAATTAAAAGATATAAAAAAAAGTATTTTTCCAGAATTTTATTTGAAATATTTTGTTTATTCGTGCCCAAGTTGTTTCCATCTCCCTTCATTACTTATTGTGCATTGCTCTGTATGACCCACACGAGTTTAGAGCTTCAAATATAAATAACTAGCCAAATCGCTGTTGGCAGAAATATCGCTCTGTCCTTGCATTAAATTTTATATTGGGAGCCCTACTGCACATCTCCCCCCCCCTTCCCTCTTCCCATCATTCCATATACGTCACTTCATTATCTTGTCATAAGTTCTACTGAGGGCCAAAGCTACAGTGGAATACGGTTGACACGATCACTCATTACTTCAGTCTTTTATAATTAATCCTTGTTTTCCAAATCTGAAACGAGTGCCTAGGGCTCTATGCGGAAAATGCTAGGAATTAAAAAATTCAGGGATGCTAATGTTTGTTGAGCTTCACCATTCAAAAATAGCTGGACATCTGTCACATTCAGCTCAATGATCACTTGCTACCATCAGTTTTGCGTACCAATAGGCAAAGGTAAAAGGACATGATGCGAACTCATATTCAGTACCGACAATCAGATATCTTAACTGTCGGAACGTTTAGTCTGCGCTGTTTGTTTCATTCGAATACTGATCGGCTAAGTATTAGAGACAGCAGAAGCAGTGAAGCAAAGACAGTGATCAGTCCTTCAACTGTATCAATATTTAGTAATCTCAGTGTTTATCTTCAGAAGCGTGCAGAGCAGGAGAAAAGTTTTGTCAGTAAAGACACCCAACTGCTGCATACATTTTGGATGATATTTAAGGGGTCCAGGAGAGTAGCCAAGTGGTACCGGACTGTGGTTAAAAGTTAAAGTTCGTAGTTAAAGTATTATGGAAGATATTTAAAATGAACTGAAGAACAGTTAAGGGGCCTGTGAGGTAATTACAGAATACTAGATGTAATGAAGGGGTACCAAAGGGCTAGAAAGGGGGTGCTGGAGGATAGGGGTATTAGAGGATAGATGGCTATTTGGTACTGGAGGGTACTTAAGGAGAACCGGTTATTGGGTAAAATTTAAAAAAATGTAATATATATTTTATGGTTATCTTCCTGGCTTTCCGAAAAGAGGGTGAAAAGGGGACGGACTGAGGGAGAGAGAGAGAGAGAGAGAGAGGGAGGGAGAGAGAGAGAGAGAGAGGGAGGGAGAGAGAGAGGGAGAGAGAGAGGGAGGGACGGAGGGAGAGAGAGAGAGAGAGGGAGGGAGAGAGGGAGGGAGAGAGAGAGGGAGGAAAGGAGAGAGAGAGGGAGGAAAGGAGAGAGAGAGGGAGGAAAGGAGAGAGAGAGGGAGGGAAGGAGAGAGGGAGGGAAGGAGAGAGAGAGTGTTGAGAAATGGCATTACCAGCTAAGTTTAAACAGTGAACACTTAACTTAAACACAACTCATCGCCTGCACAGCCGCCCCTGCAGACGAGGTCTAGAAGCTGTCGAAACCATCTCACAACAGGCTGTCAAGAAATATAATTTGTAAGATTATAAATTACCCCTAGGGGGTGTTATGTCAACATATTTCATTCACTGATGGCTGACAAAATACGTACATGTTTGGACTCAAAAGTCCACACCTTACTGCCGACTATAGGTTGATTACAAACTCCTTGCGACTCAAGAACTGCGCAGTCTCCCGTTCTACAAGAAATTCGTAACATACTTTGCTCTTGTAACGTGAGCTATGGTGTTCTTCACACCTTCGACAGGTATCGGTGACTTGATAGAAGCTGAAGTGTCCTTGGATGTCCACGTCTTCCATTGTCTAGGAAACGCACACAGGTACACTATGTTCCACAAGATTTGTCTTTATTGTTCACAATCTTATCACAAGAGAAGCTGATCACACTTCTCTTAAGTGTTTATTGTGTTTTGTGAGACACTTCGTTCACACTAACGCACAGATCGTTGTTCTTTGTTGGTTATCCTGGCGTCAGTGTCACTCTCAGTAGAGTCAAAAGTAATCTGAAGATGCCACAGCGCCCCATGCCGTCACTGTCCCTTGCACAAAAAAAAGCTGACCTAGTACTTTTTGCTTCCTTGCCACTTCCTCGATGAAGCAAAGCAGAAGGTTTGATTCTTGCTGTCTTAAGCATAGACAACAATGTCCACTATCTTTACTATGGTAATGAAGTGGGAGCAGGATTTTCCTTAATTGTCCTGCTAAAGTAAGAGATGTACTGTCTCTTATGAAAATACACTCTGCAACACTGGACTGCAAGGAGCAATGGTCGTTTGACCACAGGTCGCATACTCGTACGGCATCTGTGATCAATTACTCACTGTAGCAGTAAACAAGACGCTTGCCCCTTCTGAGAGGTCTGGGCCCCTCAGGGCTGAAAGGGGCTGAAGGGGCTGAAGGGGGGTGATACCCCCCTCCTGGAGAAAATTTCTCCACACTGGGGGGCGGCGGAGGTTCGCTGCAGGTGAACTATTCATCACTTAACATTAATTTAATTTTCTCACTCGCCACCACTGCTGCTTGTCTTTTCTGAACAGCTTTAGTCTGTGTGGTTTCTGGAGAATCACTAATTTTGTTTTCAACACTGTGTAATTCTAACGGCACTAGTTTATTTATTGTCCGCTTATTCACTACACCTTTGCTCAAAACATCAACTGTCCTGATGATTCCATTTGCATCAGGATATATGGTCACAATTTTTCCAAGTGGCCATTGGGACCTCGGACCATCATTGTCAATAATCACTATGTCACCAGGTCTTAAGGACTTATGATTTTCAGGAACACCAGCTCCATAGAAGTGTTCTCTCAATGAGGTGAGATAGTCTTCTCGCCAAATTTTCTCCCAACGTTCAATCACTTTATTAAGGTGTTTGAATTTACGTCTGAGTTGCTCAGGTTCGAAATAAGTAGGATCCTCTATGATTTCTTTATCATTCATGGGAGGAACAGGTTCGAGCCTTCTGCCATGGAGTAAATGAGATGGACTTAACACTTCTAAATTGTCCAGATCATCGGTAACATAAGTTAGAGGTCTGTTGTTGACTCTATTTTCTATTTCAGTCACAACTGTACGGAATTCTTCTAAGTCGATTCTTTGACGATGAAGAGTCTTCCTTAAACAACGTTTTACAATGCCGATCATTCTTTCATAAAATCCGCCGTGCCATGGAGATTTAGGAGGAATGTATCTCCAACGACAACTGCGTTGATTCAGCATCTGTTGTACTTCTGGTTGATCAAAGATCTTGCTTATATAAGCAGCACCAGCAACAAAGTTCGTTGCATTATCTGAAATCATCAGTCTGGGACATGCCCTTCTGGCTGCAAACCTTCTGAATAATTTGATAAAGGTTTCAGCAGACATGTCAGTGGCTACTTCTAGATGTACTGCTCTAGTCGTAGCACAAGTGAACAAACAGATGTACACCTTGATGGGAACTTTGTCAACTGTTTTGGTTAAAATTATTGGTCCAGCGTAATCTACACCTGTCACCTCAAATGGAGTGATATGACAAACTCTTTCAGAGGGATATGGAGGTGGACCTGGATACTGACATACTCGCATATCGTAGTGACGACAAGTAATACAGTCCTTTATTTGCTTTTTCACACTTTGTCGACCTTGAGGTATCCAGTAGGATTGTCGTATATGACAAAGTGTGTCAGCTACCCCACCATGTAACACGTTACTGTGGGCGTTTTGCACAATCAGTTTTGTTAGCCAATGATTCTTGGGGATCAATATTGGATGTATGGCTTCTTTAGGTAGTGAAGAATTATGAATTCTTCCTCGACATCTTATAATCTTTTCTGAGTCGAGATAAAGTCCTAAAGAATTAATCATGACAGGTTTCTTTGGGGATTTATCTTGTGTTTCTAGAAATTTATATTCTGTAGAGAAAACATCTTTCTGTATTAGTTTCACCCAGTATTTAATGGGTTCAAGACATTCATAATCAGGTTTTATTCCTTTAATGAATTTAAAGACAAGAGCTGTAACTCTTAAGAGTTTACCCAAAGATGAGTATTTAGATCCATCAATGACTATTTCTGTTGTGTCTGCAGTATTTACACAACTTATTTCTGCTGTGTTCAAGCAGACTGTTTCTTCTGGCATAATGTGAGCTTTTTGCTGAGGCCAGTTATTTTCATTAGAGAGCCAGTTCGGTCCGTGGAGCCATAATTTATTATCCACAAATTTCTTGAGTGGGACACCACGTGACAACATGTCAGCTGGATTCTCTTGGGTAGAGACGTGGAGAAAGAGATAATCTCTCTGCATCTCTTTTATTTCTGCTACTCTGTTCTGTACATAGACCAACTTACTCTTATTATTTCTTAACCACTGGAGAACTGCTTCATTATCACTCCAGATCACGGTTTTTTCAATAGTGAGATGATCAAGTACTTTGTTGAGATAGACAGCTAATTTTGTACCTACATAGAGTGCTGTCAGTTCCAATTGTGGTACTGTTCTGACCTTCAAGGGTGCTACCCTGGCCTTTGAAGTAATTAGTGTACTTCCTTCAGCATTACTCATGTAAGCTACAGCGCCATAACCTCTGGTTGACGCATCACAGAACACATGTAATGTGTACTTGTTTCCCTCTTGACCTATTTGTCTGGGAAATTTAATTTGATGAAGTTGCTTAAACTCCCTGGATATTTCATCCCATGCTTGACTCATTTCTAGAGGCAAGTTCTCATCCCATCCAATTTTGAGCTTCCATGCATCTTGCATAAGCATTTTACCCTTTATGGTAATTGGTGAGACGAGTCCTAGAGGATCAAAACATTGTGATACCTCTGACAGTAAACTACGTTTAGTGAGTGTACTGCATGATTTATTGTTTATCCTTTTGAGACTCAAAGTATCTTCCTGTGTGTTCCAATTAAGTCCCAGCATATTGTTGCAATCAGGAATTTCAGTTTCAGGGAAATCTTCTTTGATAAGTTCCCTTAATTGCTTTGAATTTGTATTCCACATCCTTAGAGGCATATTTGCTTCTTTCATCTCCTTGTTAGCTTCTCTGTATAAGGATTTCAAATCCTCCTCTTTATTCACAGTACCTTGAAGATTGTCCACATAGAAACTTTTCTTTAAGATTTCTTTGAAGGGACTTTCAGATTTCTTCAAATGTGTATTTAGAGTAGCTTCTAGTAAGAATGGAGAGGATGTTGCACCAAATAATACTGATTTGAAACGATAAGTTTTCACAGGACTTTGAGGATCATGTGGATTTTCAGGCCACAAGAATCGAGTATAATCTCTATCTATTTCTTGTAGTCCTACTCTTAAGAAAGCTTTGGAAATATCAGCCGTGTAGGCATATGGGTTTGTGCGAAATTTCATAAGCACGTCTCCAAGCTTCTCAGTTAGTGAGGGTCCGGTCATCAGACAGTCATTAAGACTTGCTACATCTTTATTTGCACGTGCGCTGCAATTATATACAACACGTAGTGGAGTGGTTTCAGAATCTTTTCTGACTCCATGGTGCGGGAGATAATGAGCGTCTGTCTTCAACTTATCTTCGACTATTTCCTCAATGAATTTATTGTCCAACTGTTCTTGTATGATATTATCATAGACAGTCAGTAGCTCTGGATTCTTCCTGAGCTCATGTATTTGTGCTTTCATCTGTCCGAAAGCCATGCGATAATTGCTAGGCAGATGTGGTGGATTTAATTTCCATGGTAACCTAACCCAATACTGTCCATCTTTATATTTGACAGTGTCCAAATATTGGTTATAAGTCTGAGACTCTTGTGGGCTTGGTTTATTTACATCAATACCTATCGCATCTAAATCCCACAACTTATCAACTGGTTCATTCATTTCTTCCAGTAATGATAATTTTTGCTGTGGTACATGATCAGCGGTTATTCTCGTAACTAGTACATTTTCCACTGAATCAATATCAGCTTCTTTCCCACTTTGAGAGGGAATGGGACCACATATCATGTGGCCTCCTGCTGTTTTCAGCAAGTGAACATCATGTTTACTTACTATATTTTGCACAAAACAGTGATAATAATCACTTCCAATGATTAAATCAATTGGACTAATTGTGTCCGTCTGTATGTCAGGACAGGCTAACTTGACCTTAGCTGCTTTCAGTGCTGCAACTGTTTCTTTTAATCCCTGGATCTGCACAGACTTAGGCAAATCATCTACTACCACAGCTTCTACTGTCTTTTTCCTGTTTCCTAGACCAACAGTGATTCTGGCTAGGTCATATGTCTGTTTACCAGAATTGTGGAAAAAACCAGCTATATCTAACTGTACTTTGGCATAGGGTTGTTTATTCAGTTTCTGCAACACTGTTCTTCTTATGAAGGACCTTTGTGAGCCTTGATCAAATAATGTTAGCACATTGGTTTTGTGTAATTTATTAGATAACTCAACTCGAGCTATCGGGAGAGCAGTTGCTTTAAACTTATCTCTCACATTTAATGCTGTTGCTTGTTGACTTCCTGATTCTGTGGAAGTCTGCTGCTGTTCAGCAAAAGTATTTGGGCATAATGCTGTATGATGCATACCCTTGCATTTAAAACACTTCTTCAGTGAGCATTTTCCTCCCTTGTGTTCACCTAAACACTTGATGCATCTTTTCAGCTGATGAACACGTTGTTTACGTGCCTCCATTGATGTGTATTGAATACAATACTGTGCCCAATGTGTTCCATCACAAAGTACACATTTTGGAGTACGTTTATGTATGACAGTTTGTTTACTGTCTGTTGTATTCACAGCTTGATAAATGCCTATATGGGATTTCCCATTCTGTGGTTTAGTGGGAGTAGGTATACTCTTTTTATACTGAGTTGAAGGTTTATTATCCACTGGATTTGTGGATTTTTCATCTTGTCTCGTTGCTTGCATGCATGAAACTATTGTTTGTAAACCATTGCTAATTTCTTCACAAGTGAAATAGCGTTTATTGAACATAATATTTAATCGTTCAATAGTTTGTGGTGACAACTTATCTTGTACAATACCACTGATAAACCAATCACATTGTCTTAGGTCATATTTAGCACCTAGAGATCTGAGACTATTGTCTAATGTGATTCTAAATGCCTGTAAGTCTGAAAAACAATGTTTGGGTGGCTTCAAGCTTGATATTAAGACTGCATGTCTAACTCTAGCCTTGTCAGCATCGAAGTAATTGTCTGCTAAGACACGTAAGGCTATTTGATAATTACCTTTAACCACCGGAAATGACTTAATCAGTTCATAGGGTTCTCCCTTCACAAGACATTTAAGATAATTAAACTTAGCAATCTCATCTATGTCAGTTCGTGAATTTACTATGGATTGAAAACCACTAATGAATTCTTCATAATTATGACCTTGGAAAATAGGTAATGACAATGTAGGTAAGCTTGGTAATGGGACACTTGTTGTTGTTACAGGTGTAACAGGTGTTTGACCACTAGTTACAGTAGGTCTCTGTGACAGAGTTTTGTGGCAGATAGCCTGTACTCCTGTCCACCTTAATTCTTGATTACTAAAAGTATCCAAAACATTTTTAATTTCATCCTCAGATGGGTCTGATTCAAGAAATTTATTTTCATAATGTGTATAGTCTGAATTAATTATTTCCAGACGTTGTGTAAATAATTCGAATTTGACCTCAAGATCACCAAAATCAATGTTTGTATCTTGAGTTAATCCTATACAGACTGAAATTAGATTTTCTAATTGTGTAATCTTAGTCTGTAAAGACTGAAACTGAGTTTTCAAACAAGCCATTTTAATGGTATATTGAAAATTCTAGCACCACACTTAGAGTGTTTAAAAAACACTGTACTGCTATAAACAGCTGAGTTTTTGTTATGCTTAAGGTAGCAATAATCGAGTCAGACACTACTGACCTACTAAGCTTAACCTCAGGGTCAATGACCATGAAGGGTACACAGTACATATGGCTGGTGTTTATGGCTTGAGTTTGCTGTGTCAGCCTGACCACGATGATTAATCGTAAATAACGATGTTATGCACTTCATTCACTATACACTATAAATGTCACTGTATAACTGTAAATCACACGTGAATATTACTTACACATATATAAATGTCACTGTTAATATATATTTGAAAGCTTACACTTTATATATAAGTTCCTTTAATATAACAGGTATATCTATAAGAAACAAACTTTAACACAATCTTGTCTCTTAATTTCTGTCTATAAACATTATAAACACTCTGTGTATATACACTCAGACAAACTGAACATCACTTGGGTTGTTGTTGTCGAAGTCAGCGATTTTCGAGATTGGAGCAGTGGTTGGAGGGTGCCATCCCCCGTTTTCTTGTTGGGTGAGTCACCCAGCTCCCGTTTTCTTTGGGTGAACGCTGGGTGAGCGCCCGTTTTCTTTTGGCTGCCCATTCTCTGTGATTGAGTCTGGAGGGACTCATTTATACTGGTTTATATTGTAAAACACTAGTTTTACAGCTTTTTTCGAAGGACCTTGGCTCATAGGTTATTTGTACACTGTAGTACAACATATTTGGACCACAGTGTGGTCTTTATCCGGTTCGAGCACGACCAATTATGTTGAGAAATGGCATTACCAGCTAAGTTTAAACAGTGAACACTTAACTTAAAGACAACTCATCGCCTGCACAGCCGCCCCTGCAGACGAGGTCTAGAAGCTGTCGAAACCATCTCACAACAGGCTGTCAAGAAATATAATTTGTAAGATTATAAATTACCCCTAGGGGGTGTTATGTCAGCATATTTCATTCACTGATGGCTGACAAAATACATACTTGTTTGGACTCAAAAGTCCACACCTTACTGCCGACTATAGGTTGATTACAAACTCCTTGCGACTCAAGAACTGCGCAGTCCCCCGTTCTACAAGAAATTCGTAACATACCTTGCTCTTGTAACGTGAGCTATGGTGTTCTTCACACCTTCGACAGGTATCGGTGACTTGATAGAAGCTGAAGTGTCCTTGGATGTCCACGTCTTCCATTGTCTAGGAAACGCACACAGGTACACTATGTTCCACAAGATTTGTCTTTATTGTTCACAATCTTATCACAAGAGAAGCTGATCACACTTCTCTTAAGTGTTTATTGTGTTTTGTGAGACACTTTGTTCACACTAACGCACAGATCGTTGTTCTTTGTTGGTTATCCTGGCGTCAGTGTCACTCTCAGTAGAGTCAAAAGTAATCTGAAGACGCCACAGCGCCCCATGCCGTCACTGCCCCTTGCACAAAAAAAAGCTGACCTAGTACTTTTTGCTTCCTTGCCACTTCCTCGATGAAGCAAAGCAGAAGGTTTGATTCTTGCTGTCTTAAGCATAGACAACAATGTCCACTATCTTTACTATGGTAACGAAGTGGGAGCAGGATTTTCCTTAATTGTCCTGCTAAAGTAAGAGATGTACTGTCTCTTATTAAAATACACTCTGCAACACTGGACTGCAAGGAGCAATGGTCGCTTGACCACGTCGCATACTCGTACGGCATCTGTGATCAATTACTCACTGTAGCAGTAAACAAGACGCTTGCCCCTTCTGAGAGGTCTGGGCCCCTCAGGGCTGAAAGGGGCTGAAGGGGCTGAAGGGGGCTGATACCCCCCTCCTGGAGAAAATTTCTCCACAGAGAGAGAGAGAGGGAGGGAGAGAGGGATGGAGAGAGGGAGGGAGAGAGGGAGGGAGAGAGGGAGGGAGAGGGAGGGAGGGAGAGGGAGGGTGGGAGGGAGGGAGAGAGATGAAGGGAGGGAGAGATGGAGGGAAGGAGAGAGAGAGGGAGAGAGAGGGAGGTGAGAGGGAGGGAGAGAGAGAGACAGACAGAGAGAGAGGGAGGGAGACAGAGAGAGAGAGAGAGAGGGAGACAGACAGACAGAGAGAGAGGGAGGGAGACAGACAGACAGAGAGAGAGGGAGGGAGAGAGAGAGAGAGGGAGAGAGAGAGAGGGAGGGAGAGAGAGAGGGATGGAGAAGGGGGAAGGAGTTGGGTAGGTACTGTGCTCGAGGTAAATTACGTAACACGTTTAGCTTTGGTTGTATTAGGGAGATGGAAATTTATGCGTGATGCTGCCTGGACATGGCAGGGGGAAAAAAACGTTTTGTTAATACACGTGTGTGTGTGTGTGTGTGTGTGTGTGTGTGTGTGTGTGTGTGTGTGTGTGTGTGTGTGTGTGTGAATCTGAAGAACCATACCTTTGCACTGGCATGGCTAACTCGGTGCCTTTTCTGGCCTTCATTCTTATTATTGAAGTCGTATTAGGATATAGTTCCCTTATATCACTAAGATATTTCAGGAATTGAACTCGTTGCATTCATTTATGTTCCTTCTGTTTCTTAGTGACTAATACTGTCTGCCCACATTCCATTTTTCTCAGCGTCATTAAGTTCCTGTAAGTTGTGATGTCTGGTTCTCCTAGTGATGCGTGACTTGACTCCAGCCGCGACGTCTCTGTTGGCTCTATTAATGATGTATTATTTGCCTTAAGTAACTACTTTTCGTATCCCAGTTCTTCATGTAGCCTTGAAGCAAATCCATTAAATTTGTTGTCCTTTTTGTGTATTACAGCTGAAATTGACGAACGTAAGCCATCTAAAGTGAACTGAATTCCTCGGATTCCTTAACTGTTCGTATCTTTGTCAGCTGTGTGTGACTCAGGCGGAATATTAGATGTGATGTCCATCCCTAGGTCCTTTCATTCTTTTCAGTTGCCTTCCTCCGGGGTCGTTTTCTTCCTCTGTCTTCGTACCTTCTGTTCTCCACCCTCTCCTCCGACACCCCACCCCAACCACCCGCCCACCATCTCGCCGGGAAGTTTTTGCAATTAGTGTTTTTATTCTGTGACTCAGTTATGTAAACAAAGAATATATTTAAGCCGACAAGCTTGTTGCTTGAGGAAATAAGGGAAAGTGAAGATGAGAGAGAGGGAGGAGGAATATGCGGGATGAAGTTGAGAGAGTGAGTATTTGGGGGGGAAGCGAGAGGCTTAGCGAAGTTGAGTCGATGTTTTGAAAATGATGAGAGATAGAACATGGAACGAAAAAGCACCTAAGAATACGTTGGTGAAGAGGAAAATAAATGGGAGAGGGAAAAAATGTGAAAAAAATGAATGACTAGGATGATGGAAAGAAACAGAGGAAAAGGTGGGAAGAAGATGGATATTAGTAGGAAAAAAGTTGTGAAGAGGAATTAAGCCAGCAAAACATACTAACAGAAACAATCTCATTTCTATCGTTTGTAAAGGACCTGTCAAAGGTGGGATTAAATCTCGTGTATCATTTTCTTGCCGATGACATGAAACTGATAACATAAAGACTACAAATACTTGGAATGGCTGCATTGAAGATCAAACAAGTGGCTATTGGAGTGAAACCCAAATAAATAGAAGGTAATGTAAATTGGTAAGGAACAGAGAAGCCCAGAGACGGAGTGCAGCATAAAAGGTAAGAAATTACAATGAGCGCGAAAGGAGAAAAATCTTGAAGTGAACAACATACCCCAACATATCACCAGCTGTTAACATAAACTCCTTACCATTGGCAACATAAGCAAGAGAAGAGAATTCCAGAACTGCCTTCAGGAACATCTTAAAGAATTATTGAAGACTGTATAAGACATGTCTAATTTATCACATGTGCAACACCAACAAGGAACCCATTCCCGTTAAAGAATGTTCGGAAGCTGAAGACAGGTTAGAGGTCTACAGCTAGATAAGTTCCAGAGCTGTGGGAGTGAACAATGAAGAGAAACAATAGGAACAGAATCTGACGATCATAGTAGAGTGGAAGATCATGGGAGTCATAATCACGATGTACAAGATACTGAGGATTTAGTAAGGGATTAAAATGAGTCAGATAGATAGAAGCTAAAACCTCGTACGACCCACAGGACTGTTAAACCACGGGAAGGGTGGGGTCTGAACTCATAGCGAGTGAGTTGTGTTATTACGAATTCGTGAGTCACACGGATGTTAATAATTGCCCATCAATCTTGTGAATAAGAAGAATGAGCTACGTTACGAAAGGGTAGAGGAAAACCCTTTACAGTTTCAAGAGTAGATATGATACTTATCTATTCACCATAAACCTATAATACCAGCGATTGTTCTTTAAGAAGCAGAGTCAGGAGTTATGACATTCAGGTAACGCAACTCGGTAAGTACGTACGTGCAAACAAAACACACACACAGACAAACACACACAAACGAGCGGGGTGCCACAGGGATCTGTCCTAGGAGCGGTGCTGATTCTGGTATTTGTGAACGACATGACGGAAGGAATAGAGTACAAAGTGTCCCTGTTTGCAGATGATGTGAAGTTGAGAAGAATTCAGTAGGGCGAGGACCAGAAGAACTACAGAAGGATCTAGACAGGTTGCAGGCCTGGTCCAGCAACTGGCTCTTGGAGTTCAACCTCACAAAGTGCAAAGTCATGAAGATTGGGGAAGGGCAAAGAAGACCACAGACGGAGTACAATCTAGAAGGTCAGAGCCTACAAACCTCACTCAAGGAAAAGGATCTTGGGGTGAGTATAACACCGGGCACATCTCCTGAGGCGCACATCAACCAAATAACTGCTGCAGCATACAGGCGCCTAGAAAACCTAAGAACAGCATTCCTACATCTAAATAAGGAGTCATTCAGGACCCTGTACACTGTACGTTAGGCCAGTTTGGAACCCTCGCCTAGCCAGGCATATGAGGAAACTAGAGAAAGCGCAAAGGTTTGCAACAAGACTAGTCCCGGAGCTGAGGGGTATGTCCTACGAGGAGAGGTTAAGGGAAATCAACTTGACACTGGAAGACTGAATACTGGAGACATAGGGGGGATACGATAACGACATATAAAATACTTAGAGGAATCGACAAGATGACAGACAGGATGTTCCAGAGATGGGACACAGCAACAAGGGATCAGTTATAAGTTGAAGACTCAGATGAACCACAGGGACGTTAGGAAGTATTTCTTCAGTCACAGAGTCGTAAGGAAGCCGAATAGACTGGGTAGTGATGTAGTGGAGGCAGAATCCATACATAGCTTTAAGAAGAGGTATGATAAAGCTCATGGAGCGTGAAGAGTGACCGAGTAGCGGCCAGTGAAGAGGCGGGGCCAGGAGCTGTGACTACCCTTGCAACCACAACTAGGTGAGTATACACACACACACACACACACACACACACACACACACACACACACACACACACACACACAAAACCGCTGTACGACTCCTTAAAATGGATTTACCTTCAGCCTCTGTTAGCAGCTCCCTGGGGCAACTCTGGAGACCACAAGTACTTTCTCTGAGGAGCTTCTACCATCTCTAGGAAGTCCTCAAGGCTCCCTTGCCTCTCCTGAGTATTGAAAAGGACGGCACCTCTTTCTTTGTTGTACTTCTTCATGGTGTCCCTCAGGGACGTGATTTCGTGTTTAGTTTTCACCAGCTTCTCCTTGTTGATAGAATTGCATATCATGAAGCGTTAAACCCGTGTGGGTTATTCCTCGCAAGAACTGGAGGAGCTCGAAGAATGGAACGACCTGACGAGTCTGGTTGTTGCAATAACGAACACCCTGACTCTGTAACTTAGAACGTGGGCCTTGTCCCTGTTTATTGAAGCATGTTTGTCCCTATGTAATGCCTCACATAACAGACGCCTGAGCGTAGTATTACGCATAGCACATGACTGAGTATAGTACATAGTGTAACAGGTGCTTGAGCGTAGGATGTCACATAAGACATCCGGATGTAATACAGTATAACCAGACGTTTTGGTGAAGTACGTACCTTGACATACGTTTTAGTGTAATCTCGTCAGCGAAGGTCATCAAAAAATATTCACTGAAAAGCCATCTGATTTACATGGACTAGAAAAGGCGTGAGATTCCTCAAAAAGAAATCGTCCGAGAATGCAAATTAGATCGAGGGTGTAGCCTCTCCCCTCGTTGTCACGCTTCTGAGGGGAGGAATATGGTGAAGCAGTGAGGGGGACTAGAAACCCTAGACTGTGTGTGAACTGACTTGACTATTCAATGAGTGGGACGGCTATCTAGCCCTGGGTAGAGGGAGTGAAACAGCAGTCTGTTCCTGGGTTGAAGGATTGAGACAGCTATCTATACCTGAGAAGAGGGAGTGAGATTGCTATCTAATGCTGAGTGGGTGAAGTGAGACTGTTATCAATCCCTGGTTGAAGGGAGTGAGACTACAATCTATCCCTGGGTGGAGGGAGTGAGACTGCAATCTATCCCTGGGTGGAGGGAGTGAGACTGCACTCTATCCCTGGATGGAGAGAGTGAGACTGCACTCTATCCCTGGATGGAGGGAGTGAGACTGCAGTCTATTCCTGGATGGAGGGAGTGAGACTGCAATCTATCCCTGGATGGAGGGAGTGAGACTGCAATCTATCCCTGGGTGGAGGGAGTGAGACTGCAATCTATCCCTGGGTGGAGGGAGTGAGACTGCAATCTATCCCTGGGTGGAGGGAGTGAGACTGTAATCTATTCCTGGATAGAGGGAGTGAGACTGCAGTCTATCCCTGGATGGAGGGAGTGAGACTGCAGTCTATCCCTGGATGGAGGGAGTGAGACTGCAATCTATCCCTGGATGGAGGGAGTGAGACTGCAATCTATCCCTGGGTGGAGGGAGTGAGACTGCAATCTATCCCTTGGTGGAGGGAGTGAGACTGCAATCTATCCCTGGGTGGAGGGAGTGAGACTGCAATCTATTGTTGTGTGGAGAGAGTGAGACAGCTATCTATCCTTTGGTGGAAGGAGTGAGACAGCTATCTATTCCAGTTTGGAGGGAGTGAGACAGCTATCTATCCCTGGTTGGATGGCGTGAGACAGCTATCTGTCCTTAGTTGGAGGGATTGAGACAGCTATCTATCCCTGTTAGAATAGTGAGACAGCTATCTATCCCTGGTTGGAGAGTGAGACCTCTATCTATCCCTGGTTGGAGGGACTGAGACAGCTATTTATCCCTGGTTGTATGGCATGAGACAGCTATCTATCCCTGGTTGGAGGGAGTGAGACAGCTATCTATCCATGGTTGGAGGGACTGAGACAGCTATCTGTCCCTTTTTGGAGGGACTGAGACGGCTATCTATCCCTGATTGGAGGGACTGAGACAGCTATCTGTCCCTGATTGGAGGGACTGAGACAGCTATCTATCCCTGGTTGGAGGGACTGAAACAGCTATCTATCCCTGATTGGAGGGACTGAGACAGCTATCTGTCCCTGGTTGGAGGGACTGAGACAGCTATCTATCCCTGATTGGAGGGACTGAGACAGCTATCTGTCCCTGATTGGAGGGATTGAGACAGCTATCTATCCCTGGTTGGAGGGACTGAAACAGCTATCTATCCCTGATTGGAGGGACTGAGACAGCTATCTGTCCCTGGTTGGAGGGACTGAGACAGCTATCTATCCCTGGTTGGAGGGAGTGAGACAGCTATCTATCCCTGGTAGGATAGTGAGACAGCTATCTATCCCTGGTTGGAGGGATTGAGACACCTATCCATCCCGGGTTGGAGGGAGTGAGACAGCTATCTATCCCTGGTAGGATAGTGAGACAGCTATCTATCCCTGGTAGGATAGTGAGACAGCTATCTATCTCTGGTATTAGTGAGACAGCTATCTGTCCCTGGTTGGAGGGACTGAGACAGCTATCTATTCCTGGTTGGAGGGACTGAGACAGCTATCTATTCCTGGTTGGAGGGAGTGAGACAGCTATCTATCCCTGGTTGGAGGGAGTGAGACAGCTATCTATCCCTGGTAGGATAGTGAGACAGCTATCTATCCCTGGTAGGATAGTGAGACAGCTATCTATCTCTGGTATTAGAGTGAGACAGCTATCTATCTCTGGTATTAGAGTGAGACGGCTATCTATCCCTGGTTGGAGGGACTGAGACACCTATCCATCCCGGGTTGGAGGGACTGAGGCAGCTATCTATTCCTGGTTGGCGGGAGTGAGACAGCTATCTGTCCCTGGTTGGAGGGATTGAGACAGCTATCTATCCCTGGTTGGAGGGACTGAGACACCTATCCATCCCTGATTGGAGGGACTGAGGCAGCTATCTATTCCTGGTTGGCGGGAGTAAGACAGCTATCTGTCCCTGGTTGGAGGGATTGAGATAGCTATCTTTCCCTGGTTGACCGCCCCTTATGCTGAGTGACCTTACGTGCCTTTTACACAAGCCACTGAAGGTCCCTTCAGTAGTCGACCAATTTATAGCATCTCGATACACTGTTCATTCATTTAATTACTGACTCGCACGTTTGATCATTTTTTCTTCTTTGATGTGGGATGTTGAAAGTTAGTGTGTGTGTGTACTCACCTGTTTGTACTCATTTATGGTTGCAGGGGTCGATTCACAGCTCTTGGCCCCAGCCTCATCCCTGGTCGCTACTCTGGGTATATACTCATCTAATTATGGTTAAAGGGGTCGAGTCATAGCTCCTGGCCCCGCCTCTTCACTGATCGATACTAGGTCCTCTCTCTGCTCCATGAGCTTTATCAAATCTCATCTTAAAACCATGTATGGTTCCTGTCTCCACTACGTCACTTGCCAGACTATTCCACTTCCTAACAATTCTATGACTAAAGAAATACTTCCTAACATCCCTTTGACTCATCGGAGTCTTCAACTTCCAAGTGTGACACCTTGTTTCTGTGTCTCAACTCTGGAACATCCTGCCTCTGTCCACCTTGTCAATTCCTCCCCGTATTTTGTATGTCGTTATCATATATCCCCTAACCCTCCTGTCCTCCAGGGTCGTCAGGCCAATTTCCCTTAACCTTTCTTCATCGGATATTACCCTTAGCTCGGGAACTAGTCTTGTTGCAAACCTTTGCACTTTCTCTAATTTCTTGACGTGCTTGTCCAAGTGTGGGTTCCAGACTGGTGTTACATACTCCAGTATGGGCCTGACGTACACTGTGTACAGAGTCTTGAACGATGCCTTACTGAGGTATCGGAATGCTGCAGCAGTTATCTGGTTGATGTGCGCCGCAGGAGATGTTCTCGGAATTATACTCACCCAAAGATTCTTTTCCTTAAGTGAGGTTTGCATTCTTTAGCCACCTAGCCTATACTCTGTCTGCGGTCTTCTTTGCCCTTCCCCAACCTTCATGACTTTGCATTTGACAGGGTTAAATTCGAGGGGCCTAGTTGTTGGACCAGGCTTGCAGCCTGTTGAAGTCTCTTTGTAGTCCTGCCTGATCTTCATCCAGTTTAATTCTCCCCATTAACTTCACATCGTCTGCAAACAGGGACACTTCTGAGTCTGTCCCTTCCGTCATGTCACTCACATATATCATAAATATTACTGGCCCTAGGACTAACCCCTGTGGAACCCCGCTCGTCACAGGCACCCACTCTGATATCTCGTCACGTACCATGACTCGTTGCTGCCTTTCTGTCAGGTATTCTCTGATCCATTGCAATGCCGTTCCTGATATGCGTGCCTGATCCTCTAGCTTTTGCACCAAACACTTGTGAGGAACTGTGTCGAAGGCCTTCTTGCAGTCCAAGAAAATGCAATCTACCCACCCCTCTCTCTCGTGTCTTACTTCTGTCACCTTGTTATAAAACTCCAGTATGTTTGTGACACAGGATTTTCCTTCTCTGAATCAGTGCTGGTTGTCTTTTATAAGCTTTTTCCATTCTAGGTGCCCCATCACTCTACTCCTGATAATCTTCCCCATGACTTTGCATTCTATTTGCGACAGTGACACTGGTCTGTAGTTTAGTGACTTGTGTCTGTCTCGTTTCTTAAAAGTTGGAACTACATTTGCCATCTTCCATACCTAAGGTATTTACCCAGTATCAATGGATGTGTTGAAAATTGTTGTTAGTGGCACACACAGCTTCTCTGCTCCCCTCTAAGAACCCACAGAGAGATGTTCGGTCCCACCACCCTTGAGGTATCAAGTTCATTTAGCAGCTTCTTCACCTCCTCGGTTGTATCTCATCCAGCCCTTGTTGGTATATCCCATGTTGGTGTACCCCCCTGTTCAGACTTCCCGGAGTCGTTTCTGTCTCTGTGAACACTTCTTTGAATCTCATGTTGAGTTCCTCACATTCTTCGCAGTGTTTTTTTGTGACCTCCTCTCCTTCCTTCCTCAGCCTGATTACCTGGTCCTTGACTGTCGTCTTCCTCCTTATGTGGCTATACAACAGCTTCGGGTCAGATTTGACTTTCGATGCTGTGTGTTTCCGTACTGTCGCTGGACCTCCCTCCTTATCTCTGCATACTCGTTTCTAGCTCTTCGACTAATCTCTTTATTTTCCTGGGTCCTTTGTCTTCTGTACTTTTTCCATTCTCTAGCGCACTTAGTTTTTGCCCCCCTACACTTTGGGTGAACCAAGGGCTCGTTCTGGTCTTCCCATTATTTCTGTGTGTGTGTGTGTGTGTGTGTGTGTGTGTGTGTGTGTGTGTGTGTGTGTGTGTTTTACAAATTTATTGAAAAATCTTGGAACTTGTTTCCCTTCCTCTGCGCATTTGTTTTCCATTCATCCTACCTCAACATCCTCCCCTCACCCCTCCTTTCACCCTCCATTCCCACTTCTTTACCTTCCTCGCTCCTTCCCTCCTCCCTTCCACCTTCTATCCCTCCCCTCCATGCCTCGTAGGTGGGTAATGTTTCCACATCATTTAGTAGTCCCATAACCCGGCCCAGTTCCCAGATAATATATATTGCTCCCCTGAGACGAGATAATGTCAGTATTGATCAGTGATATCAGCGTAGACTAGAGGGAGCTACCACACAAGCTATTCCCTCAGTCTCTTATTCCGCTGGGGAAGAGGGAGGGAGGAGAGGAAGCAGGAGTGGAGATGTTAGAGGGGAGGGTGGGAGGGAGGTTTGAGTGGAGGAAAGGGGAGGGAGAGAAGGAGCGAGGAGAGGGAGGTAGAGAATGAGAAGGGAAGGGAGGTGGCGCAAGGAAGGGAGAGAGAAGAGCAGAAAAAGAGGATGGATGAAAGGCAAGAGGCGTAGAGACTGAGGGGCAGAATGAAGCGTAGAGATGGAGAGAAGAGTGCCTGGAAGATGCGAGGGAGGGGCGGAAAGTGATACAGGTAAGGAGAGGCTACGAAATAAAAGTATGAGGGCGGGGAGAGAGAAGGAAAAAAAATATTCTTATATTTGTGGTAAGTAACGAGGTTGGTGACAGCAAGGGTTGAGGGGTTATGTTGGTCATGATTGCGTTAGTGATGTTACGGTTAACGTTTTTTGTTGCTTTACGGACGCTGTTATTTACGGCGTTGCGGATCTTATTAGTAACGGCATTATGGACCTTGTTAGTTACGGCGTTAACTGCTTTATCGTTTTTTCATGAATGTGGCCCTTGTCTAATGGTATTATTGATGGCGTTATTCATGGAGTTATGAATGGCCTCATAAATGGCTTCAATGAACTAGTCATTGATGGTGTTATTTATGGAGCTGTTGGCATCGTTACTGGCGTTATTTATGGAGCAACTTCGTTATTGATGACGTTATTGACTGTGTGTGTGAATGGAAAATATCATCCTTGGTCTAGATATCGCTTTGTGAAACTGCTGATGCATACTGATACACACATCCATCATCCTTCCACGTCCGCCTATATACCGTTCCACTCTTGCCGTCCCTTCCCTCTTTTCCCCCCTATTTAGCCTTTTTTCTTTTCCCTTCTTTCCTCCTTCCCTTTTCCTGTCTCTGCTTCAGCTCTTCCCCTCCCATCTCCCACTCTCTTCCCAACACTGAAGTCTTTGATGATTAATCACTTACTTCATTTGCCAGGAATCCTTCCTTACACCATTTAAGTTTGACAATTCCCAATGCGTCCTTCAAATGGCATTGTTTTACCGACAGTTTCACAGCATTAACATTGGTGATTTATTGTATTTACTACAACGTGTAGCGGTTGGGAAGAGTCACTGCATTTATCATTATCGATATTCTTATGTCAAAAGTTTTTTCTGGTTTTATGACTAGAATGCATGGGACAATTTCTTAGCTTAAAATTGTTAAATTGAGTCATTTCTTTCCTTGTTTATTCTTTAAGTACTTGCTGACTCAACTGACTTCACTGACACAATACACCCTTCACTGGGCAGTTCCTGCTCTAAGAATATTTTATAAAACTGGTCCGAAATTTGCTTCACTGGGCACATTCCGAATACACATTTTTTCTATATAAAATGCCTATTTTTTTCAGTTCTTTCCACTCAACAATTATTATTACATATTTTACATAGATCATATCTTGTTTTTATGTACTTTTCATTGCAAAATTGTTAGGGGGAAATTCCCAATTAAAACTCTAGCTTCATGTACCTATTTTCAGTATAGAGAAAAATAAAATTCTGAATTGCACTCCTAATATCTTGTATAGCGCTGTTTTAATGTCTCACTCACCAGAGATGACAATGTAGCATGAGTACCTTCTACAATTATTATAATGTGCTTAGAGTTTACATGAGAGTTTGAAACAAACATAGCAGGCATTGTGAGGCGATGAGATTGACACTGTGCATATATACTGTGTGTGTGTGTGTGTGTGTGTGTGTGTGTGTGTGTGTGTGTGTGTGTGTGTGTGTGTGTGTGTGTGTGTGTGTGTGTGTGTGTGTATATATATATATATATATATATATATATATATATATATATATATATATATATATATATATATATATATATATATATATATATATATATATATATTAATTAAAATGTATGTGTTCTCAAAGATACGCGAGTGCAAGTACTAATATTTGAAGACATGATCAAATCTAAAATTGAAGTGAAAATCCTCTTGAACAAATAATCACGTTTAAGTGTTTGTAGACCTCACAAGAAACTTGTACAGATACTGACTGTTTTAATTTTTTTTTTTATATTACTCATCCCCCTCCTCCTCTTCCCCTCATCTTCCCCTCATCTTCCCTCTCCTCTTTCCTCTCCCTTTTCATCGCTTTTCTTGCTCTTTTCCTCTTCCTCTTTCCCCCCCCTCTTCCACTTACACGCACGCATGCGGGTTTGGATACTAGAACATCGAAAGACAAATGTTATAACTGCTGCCCCTGTTCACAAAGTAGTAAATACCACAGTTACCTGAGTGTATAACCAGTTTAAATAAACAAAGGTGACTGGGGAGGGAAGTAAAGCCGACAAGTGAGTGAGACATGTTCTAAATAAATATATGTTTTGCATTACGTATTTTAATAAAGAGGAGGAGACATCGCGAGGTCAGAAAAAAATAAATTATCCAATTATTTAATTATCAAGTACATCAGATATTTACCCCTTGCCATGTAATTTTTACCCCAAGGGGTAAATTTACCCCTGGTTGAGAATCAGTGTGTTAAGCAATGGTAACCCACCCTCCCGTACTAAATGATCTGCATGGCTTTAGCGCTTCATCAAGTACAATGGCTATTTAGTGTGTCTCACTGTTGAAACAAGAAGCAACAGGTCATATAGAATTGTTTGTGAAAATCACTTACTGAGCCCGGCCGTATTTTGCTCATCTCCTGGAAGGATTAGAGATGATTACAAAGAAAATCACCCAAGGTCAGTACAGATGGTCTAGGATAGCGTAGGAAAAATGTTTCCTTGGACTTCCAGATCCAAACTGATGCCTTTCTCCTTATCTTAGGCTTTCCTTCGTAACTCTTCTTGATCTCACTTTCTTAGGGAAACCTTACTGCCATGACCCTTCGTGATGTGGAGGAGGCTTGTACAAGGACGAAAAGAGGATGAGAGAAACGACGTGAATCTTCATGGTTGGTAAGCATACCAGTGTGAAAAAAGGGAGAAGGGGGTAAAAAGTGAAAATAGAGTAGTTTTTCACAAATAAAATGGAATTGAAGGAAAAACTTGAACTGCAAAGCCCCACCCTCTACCCTCTGTCATGTTGGATAATTTAGGGTATAGCATAGGACATGCCCCAGGGTAAGAACAAAGAAAAGCTTACGAGCAAAAGAGTCACGCTAAAAAATGATTTAGTAAAGTTAGGTCAGGAAAGATGACACCATATCACTCGCTGGCTCTGAAAATGATACACGAGTGATAGACTAGGAATATTGTGTACCTACCCCGATTGGGGATCTACAAATTTACCCACTAAACCCTCTGTGGGTCAAGTAACACTACAATGAAGTATTTGGATGCCTTTCTATAATGACTTTTTTTTTACTCATTTTTATATGAATATTTGAAAGAGTCTATTCCTACTAATGACGAACTGCAAACCACCATCTTCCGTGTCTAGAACGACCCTGCTTTCAACTCTCAATTCATCACTGCCATTGAGATTTTTAATTCGTTTCTTTTGGATGACGAGGAGTTTCCCTATTAGAGAAAGGCAATGTCAATTTAATGTCCCATAGAAAGGCTCTAATTATGCCTAAAAAAGTAACATTATAACGGTACTAGCCCGAAAAAGGGATTTATTAATTTGAATGTGATTAGGAAAAAACGTGTGATTGTAAATCTGATAGCTCAAGCGGTAGAGATGTGCTTAATATCTTTTGAACAGATGCATTTTCTATATTCTATATGCACTCATAGGCATATTAGAATATAGAAAAAAAAGCATAAATTAAAAAACTGCTGTAAAATATATGAAGAAATACACAATAGGATAAAGTTTCAAGAGAGGAGAGCCGAAGGATGATGCATCATTAAATAGCATATATAAATTTAACTCTTGCAATATAAAGCATAGATAAATAACATGGAATAAATGTTTATAATATCCCATGGGAGACTTAGGTCTCGAGACACTCCCCAGAGGGAGCCAAGGCCGGGTCACCAGTACTTGGAAAAGACCCTGACCGGGAGAGTACCGGCGAATAAAAAAAAATAAAAAATAAAAATAATTGAGAAATACTTAACAGGACAAAATTAAAGTATATGGGTGCCAAGTGGGGATACGCATAGTTATTGCAGTGATGAAAGTGTGAGATGTATACAACACTTTTTATTCTCATACGAGTGTTCTGCCAGCAGCTCTGGAGGTTAAAGGTTCATGGTGTGAATCTTGGAAGTTAGTTGTTTTATCAGATTTAGAGTTGTGGGGAAAATAGGGGTGTTACTGTTGACCGATTCGTGTGAGGTGAATTGAGATGGCAGGATAGGTGAACTATTGGGGTTAAACGCAGAGTTCGATGGTGTTGGTTATACGGATTGTTGCGGGTGGGTGGCAGGGTGACCTGGAGTGAGTTTGTCTCATCTTGACGCCGGTGAAGATCTATTGATCTGAGGAATTAGTGTACCTTCCTTTAGGTCAAACTTAATTCTCTCCCAAGACGCCTCCCTATGAATACAACAACAGTCATATAGCTGATGAAATACTCTCCTGTTTATATTCTTTTGAGTTTCACATCTCCAAGTCTTTCCCGGAAGGTCACTCCCATATTTCACAGACTATACATGTGCGGTCTTGTGTACGTGTACATGCATGGGCATGCCTTACATTCTCTTTCCATTCACCATTTTCTTTGTTTCTTTCATGAAACTAATCGGGAGGATATTAAATATGCAAGAACTAACTTTAAAAATGTAAAGGGAAGATCACATGCATATTTGAATGCTATAACAATTCTAAACGTAAATTCATAATTCATAAAACGTTGTTGTTGCTAGTGCGTCTGTTAATTATTATTTATTTTTTATTTTATTTGTAATATATTAGTTTTTGTTATTTTTATTTTCAATGCCTCTACTCCTAAAAATTTCCTAATCCCCCCTCCTACTTTTATAATTCCCCCTCCCTTACTACTCCCAACTTCAAACCTACCTACTTACTCCTGCCTCCTACTTCAGCCCCCTACTTATCACCACATCCTACTTTCCCTCTTCCTCTCGCTACTTATCCCCACTTATTTTTTGTAAGTAAAAGTACTAGATTGACGATCCACAGTGAAGCCCATACCCGTAATGACATATCTGATAGGTAAGTGAGCACTCAACTCTGCTGGAATAATTTAGTATATCTAATCAGCTTTCGCGTCGTAATTAATGTAAATTTCCCCAGGGAGAGGAAAATAATGATGCTTGATAGAAATGTTAATTCGTAGCTGCGTGGCGTAGTGGTGATGACGAAAGGGGCTGCTGCTGTTGCTGCTGATGATGCCACTACAGCTGATGCTTATGCTACTGCTGATGCTGTTGTTCATCTTCGAGGTTATGATTAAGAGAGGATGGAAACAGGGTACTGCTGCTGCTGCTCATAATAATCCTCATCTTCCTTTTCCTCCCGCTCTTCTCTTGATTTCCTCTTCATGCTATTTCTGCTTCTGCTTCTTTTCCCATTCTTACTGCTGCTGCTCTTCATCCTTCTGGTCCTTCTAGTCTTCTCCTTCCTCTTCTTTCTGCTCTTCTGAACATCCTTCTTTTGTTATTTTTTTCCTGCTCTCCCTCGTGCATTTGCTCTTTCTTCTATTACTCTTTCTGAGCTTCCATATAATTCTGTTCTTACTGCTGTTCCAGCTCTTTCTTCAACATTGCCATCACTCAGTTCACTTGCCACTATTGTATGGATCTAAAGAAAATTTAAGGCATTAACTATCTCACTCTGTAATTGAACTGGCAAGTTTCTTGGAGACTAAGTAACTTGTAGAAATTACAAGTTATTCAATCTCCGATAGTTTAAATCCTTTGGGTCTAGATCCCTTCAGCATAAAGACTTTCCTTGGAATGGACTAAAAGATGGAGTCGAGCCCACATCAGTGAGTAAACTCCAGAGTTAATTTGTAGCAGCTTGTGGTGTTTTAGAAAGAGTTGAATATTTTTCAAAGTAGTTGTAATTCCTGCTATGCTGGAACAAAACATTTGAAGCTTCAGTAGCTGATGTACCCTTACTGACGATATCTTCATTGTCCCTACTAAAGTCTCTCAGCTCAGGCTGACTGATTTCAACACTGTATGACTCCTATCCTGCGTGATGGTATATGACAGGGAAACATGGCTGGCAATTTTTACCACTGTGTAGTTAGGGTAACAATGCACAATTAATGTATCAAGGTTTTGTAAAAAAAATTACGCGTCATTGTAGTCTCTAAAAATTGCATTAAACTAACCTTATACTTCAAAGAATCTTCGTTTGATTCCCGGGTAGCCTTTCTCTTTATTCTTTACTTAGCAGTAAATCCGTACATGCACCCAAGTCTTAATCAAATGTTGTGTTGCAGTCCAGGGAATAACCGGAAGTCAGCCACACTGCTTATCTTTCCTTAGTTGACCTGGGTAAATAACAAAAGGAATGTCGGGTTATTATGGCTGTGAACAGCTAAAACCAACAGCCTGATTGACCTGGCGGTCAAAAGGGAAGCCTGCTGCCTAGGTTGCGTTGTGAAGGTAAAAGAACCCAGGAAACTGTTCACAGGCATGTCACATTCTTCTGCAAGTAAGAGGAAAGCAATTAGTCAAAGTTGGCCAGAGAAGACAGTTGGGATTAAGAGCAACTTCAGAAGACTCCGTCCCGACCAACTGTGAGGAGCGCAGTCTGAATTTGTACATCACCTGAGGTGTTGGGGAAACAAAAGCGTGAGTTTTATAGGGTTATGAAAACCAAGTGTTCATTGAAAGTGTTTTGCAATACGTTTTAAACGTTTTGTAAACCAGATGTAGGTAAAAGAGTACTTTTTAAAATTTTCTGTGAACCAGGTGTGGGTGTGGTGTTGTGGCTGTAGGAGAACTTCATCGCGACATTCGCTTTATTACAATCTGGCATTTACATCACCTGATAGATAAAAATAAAGCTATATTCCTAGATATTTCACGAAGTTTTAGATGAATTTTTTTTTTTTCACATCAATATTATCTACTCCTTTTTTAGGTCTCCAAAAAAACAATTTTTTTTTTTTCCGAGAAACGAAAAATTTGTTTTGTATTCGTTGTCCGCATGGTTTTAGTGAACTTGAACGTGTGATTCAGCTGGAACCACATTCAGCTCGCATTTGAAGAACCCTAGCTCGATCTGGCAATACGTACAGTACGTACTTGGGTGTTAGCCGACTGTAGCAGATCGCATCATGAGGATGAGGATCGTAATAAAGTTGGTAGAATTACCGACAATATGTAAAGTAAAAGGACACAAGTGCAACTAATGTGACATTTATTGTGGCAACGTTTCGCTCTCCAGGAGCTTTATCAAGCCAGGATGAGGATCAAACGAGCCGGATGAAAATAACCCAGATTGGGTGACTTGGAGTTATCCTCGGTTACAAACCCTCCGATTAAAAAACCCTAGTAAAACCACCACCTACCCACAGCCTGGTAATAAGATGACATTGTTTTCAGTGGTGGTGTTTTTTTTTTTTATGAAGATATAAGTATTTTTCATATTAATCTGTTACTACCTAAAACAGTAAGAGAATCTGAAACAGAAGGATAACCCAAAGAAGCTAGTCTTGAAGGATTTTTCATTTGGTGTTCCTATGTTTTGTATCTCGTATACGTATCACAAATAGGTATATAAATTTATTATGAACACGGTGTGTGTGCGATATTTACACAAATGCAAATTATTTATATGTGAATCATGTATTCATAACTGAAACCTAAAGTAGTTGAAAGTCAGTCTTGTTTACTAAATTCCTGACAGCCAATGCCTTCGAGTTTCGAGTGTCTTTCTACTCCCAGAGCCCGGCCATAGGCCAGGCTCGTGTAATCTAGCTTGGTCAACAAGGCTGTTGGTCTCCAGCAGCAGATACCTGAAAATACCTGTCCAGCTTCCTCTTGAAGACTTCTATACCACCAATGTCCTGAATAATTTTTTTCTTCAAAATTTGTACAAATTAAGAACCTACATAAACAGGCCTCGGATATCTATTTTGGGGTAATAAACTACTGGAATGAATTATCAGATCATGTCAAAGTAAGTCAAAGTATGAATAGGTTTGAAAATAGAACGAAAGAATGCCAAATGAATGATACTGCAGAAAGGAAGGAGAGGTGACTCCTAGTTGAGAAAATGACGGCATGAATGTACCAAACTTCCTAACAGAGTAACTGTAACACAGGGATCCCAGTGGAAATAAATCACATTGTTAGGCTTAATGAGTTTGATTAGTTTTTACATAATGTGTATAAAACGTCACTGTAAGAATTTTTTCTCGAAACCTAAATAAAACTTGTATTACATGATGCAGTACAAATACTACTATAATTTACATAAGACTCTAATGAAAATAAATTGAGAACTTCATCGGTTAATTTTTACGTAGGTAACAGGCCTGGCTGACATCAATGACATAATACAATATAGAAAGCCGCTTGTTATTCTGAGCATTTCGGGCAAATTAGGTCAGTTTTGTCCCAGGATACGACTCGCACCAGTCGAATAACACCCACATAGCGATTTTACTGATGGGTGAACAGGGACAGCAGGAGTTTTATGGAAACACGTCCCTAATGTTTTCCAGTCGTGCCGGAGGTAACTTTAAATATTTAAGCTTGTATACTGGACCTGAAGAAAACTTGTCTGATTTTTTGGGGTTACCCTAGGTTCTCTACACATGTTATGTATGATAATCTATGTACCTGTATTTGTGTAAACCTGAGTAAATTTACTTATTTAATTCGTTTACCAAGAACGAGCGAGCATTTCAACCATATATAAAAGTTAACCATTAAATAACTTATTTTTTTGCTATTTTCTTTGGTTTATAGTTTTCTATTTTAGTGTAATGGTAGACAATACTAAACTGTAGTTTTTATTTACTGCTAAAATTTAGGAAAATTAAATTGTAATGTGTAACCTCAAAGGTATCCCCCTTAAAATATTATGAAATTAACTTTCTTGCGTGACTGGTAAATAATTATTTATATATTTGTGGAAAGAGTCAATGATTTCTTATTTTGGGTTAGGTTAGGTAATTTACACGTATGTTACTATATAAGACAATTAATCAATTAAAACTGTGTAAATTATACCTGATTAGCTTACTAAATAGTTCTAGAGCAAGCAAATATATCTATTAAACGTAAACTTACTTAAAATGTTACCCATATTTTTGTCATTTTCTATGTTTCAAAGTGGTTTTCTGTTATGGTTTAGGGTAAACATTATTAAATTATCAATATAATTGATAAGAGGTAGACAAAAGTTTTGTTCGCAATTTTAATCCAGAATAAATCGGTATCATTTTGGGCCCCATCCAGTGGATGGGGCCCAAAACACGTATGATCCAGGTACCTACTCATTGCTAATAATAATAATATCTTTATTTCTACAAGAATATGTGAAATTTATACAAGCTAAGATGACATCAATGACATACTACTATATAGAAAGCCCCTAGTTATGCAGAGCTTTCAGGCAAATTAGGTTAACTTTGTCCCCAGGATGCGACTCACACCAGTCGACTAACACCCACGTAGCGATTTTATTGATGGGTGAACAGGGACAGGAGGTGTCTAATGGAAACGAGCCCTTATGTTTTCCAGTTGTACCGGGGGATCAATCCCCAGACCTCAGTGTGTGAACCGAGTGCGCTAGCGATCGAGCTACCGTGCACAGGGTGAACAGGGAAAGCAGGTGTAGGTGAACATGTCCAACGTTTCATCCGTTCCAGGGATCGATCACGGACCCCTTAGTGTGAGAAATGAGAATGCTACCAATCCTGAGTCCACATTAGTTTCTAATCAGCCAGGCTGTGATGCCTACATTGGACTGCCTATGACCAGCGTCAGTAGCCTGGTTGATGAGGCCAACAACGGGCTTGAGATGAGGCCATAGGAGCAGTGACACCTTGAAATATGTACATGTATTATACGGGTAAATCTATCCTTTTTCAGGAAATTTCTCATGCTTTTATAGGTCCCTTTTTGTAGTTTCCTGTTACTTCTCCATTCTCGTTATCAACAGGTACTCAGAGCTTAGTATTATATGATCTGGAGGTTACATGGAGGTTATTCTGGGGATCAACGCCCCCGCGGCCCGGTCCATGACCAGGCCTCCCGATGGATCAGGGCCTGATCAACTAGGCTGTTACTGCTGGCCGCACGCAGTCCAACGTACGAGCCACAGCCCGGCTGATCCGGCACTGACTTTAGGTATCTGTCCAGCTCTCTCTTGAAGGCAGCCAGGGGTTTATTGGCAATTCCCCTAGTGCTTGATGGGAGGCTGTTGAACAGTTTTGGGCCCCGGACACTTATGGTGTTTTCTCTTAGTGTACCAATGGCGCCCCTACTTTTTATTGGGGGAAGTTTTGCATCGCCTGCCCAGTCTTTTACTTTCGTAGGGAGTGATTTCTGTGTGCAGATTTGGGACCATTCCTTCCAAGATTTTCCAAGTGTAGATTATGATATATCTCTCCCTCCTGCGTTCCAACGAGTACAAGTCAAGTGCTTCCAAGCGTTCCCAGTAGTTAAGGTGCTTGACAGAACTTATATGTGCAGTAAAGGATCTCTGTACACTCTCTAGATCTGCGATTTCACTTGCTTGGAATGGAGATGTTAATGTACAGCAGTATTCCAGCCTAGAGAGAACAAGTGATTTGAAAAGGATCATCATGGGCTTGGCATCTCTCGTTTTGAAAGTTCTCATTATCCATCCTATCATTTTCTTTGCACGTGCGATCGTGGCACTGTTGTGATCCTTGAAAGTGAGATCCTCAGACATTACTACTCCCAGGTCCCTTACATTATTTTTCCGCTCTATTGTATGGCCGGAGTCAGTAGTATACTCTGTTCTAGTTATTATCTCCTCCAGTTTTCCATAACGGAGTAGTTGGAATTTGTCCTCATTGAACATCATATTGTTTACCGTTGCCCACTGGAAAACTTTGTTTATATCTTCTTGGAGGTTAACCTCGTCCTCAGCAGATGACAGCCTCATGCAGATCCTAGTATCATCCGCAAAGGATGATACGGTGCTGTGGTGTATATCTCTGTTTATGTCTGATATGAGGATAAGGAATAAGATGGGGGCGAGTACTGTGCCTTGTGGAACAGAGCTCTTCACTATGGCAGCCTCCGATTTAACTCTGTTGACCACTACTCTTTGTGTTCGATTTGTTAGGAAGTTGAAGATCCATCTCCCCACTTTCCCAGTTATTCCTTTAGCACGTATTTTATGGGCTATTACGCCATGATCGCATTTGTCAAATGCTTTTGCAAAGTCTGTGTATATTACATCTGCATTCTGATTTTCTTCCAGTGCATCCAAGGCCATGTCATAGTGATCCAGTAGTTGTGAGAGGCAGGAGCGACCTGCCCTGAACCCATGTTGCCCTGGATTGTGCAGATTTTGGGAATCCAGGTGATTTGCAATCCTGCTTCTTAGCACTCTTTCAAAGATTTTTATGATGTGGGACGTCAGAGCTATTGGTCTATAGTTCTTAGCTAATGCTTTGTTGCCACCTTTATGGAGTGGAGCTATATCCGTTGTTTTAAGTGACTGTGGAATTTCACCCATGTCCATGCTCCTCCTCCATACTGTACTTAGGGCACGCGAGAGGGGTTTCTTGCAGTTCTTAATGAAAACAGAGTTCCACGAGTCTGGGCCCGGGGCTGAGTGCATAGGCATGTTGTCAATGGCTTTTTCGAAATCTATCGGAGTTAGGGTAATGTCGGAAATCCGGCATACATTTATGGAGTTTTGAGGCTCATTCATGAAGAAATCATTTGGGTCGTCGATCCTCAGACCGATTAGTGGTTCACTAAACACAGAGTCGTACTGGGATTTCAATATTTCACTCATTTCCTTGTTGTCATCTGTGTAAGTCCCATCCTGTCTGAGTAAGGGCCCGATACTAGATGTGGTATTTGCCTTGTTTTTGGCATATGAAAAGAAATATTTTGAATTTCTTTCAATTTCACTAATAGCTTTAAGCTCCTCCTGCCTCTCCTGGTTCCTGTAAGAGTCATTTAGCTTAAGTTCGATAGTTTCCACTTCCCTGGTCAGCGCCTCCTTTCGTGTATCAGATATTCTAGCACTCCTGAGGAGCTCAGTGACTCTTCGTCGTCTTCTGTAGAGGGAGCGTCTTTTTCTCTCCAGTTTACTCCTGCTCTTCTTCTTTCTTAGGGGAATATGCCTAGAACATGCTTCGGCTACCAGGAAGTTGATCCTTTCAAGGCACTGGTTTGGATCCATGTCATTTAAGACATCTTCCCAACATGTTTCGTTTAGGACATGGTTTACCTGGTCCCAGTTGATGTTCTTGTTGTTGAAATTGTATTTTGTGAAGACACCTTCACAGGTACATGCATTCTGCTGTTCAGGACCCCTATGCATGTACGTCTGGACTTTGATTAGATTGTGATCGGAATTAGTTGTTTTTGATATTCTTATGTCTCTTATCAGGTCCTCATTATTTGTGAAGATAAGGTCAAGTGTGTTTTCTAGTCTTGTTGGCTCCACTATCTGCTGGCTTAAGGTGTGTTTTTCGCAGAGACTTAGTAGCTCATGTGTGTGTGACCTTTCATCTGCGCTACCTCCGGGGATTGTTTCAGCTATAACATTATTTGCTACATTCTTCCATTTTGTATGCCTTAGGTTGAAATCACCAAGCAGTAAGATGTTTGGGGATGGAGCTGACAGGTTTTCCAAACAGTAATCGATTTTCAGTAGCTGTTCCTTGAACTGTTGTGAGGTTGCATCTGGTGGCTTGTATACAACCACCCAAGATTCCCCGAAGTATTTTTCACTTAAATTATATATGCGAGTATATTTCTTTAGGGTAATAAACAAAGTATAGCAAAGTTCATCTTCCAATCTCGCACTTTTTTTTTACGTTGGCTCAGAAACTGGTATATTTTTCATGCACAGCAGCCTCTCATTGTGCGGAAAGTGTTTACAGCTGAAATGTGTGTTTACCTTTGAAGAATTTCGAGAGTATATCTACTTTCTGAGCCCGGCCATGGGCCAGGCTCGTCTAGTGCTCGCCTGGTCAACCAGGCTGTTGCTGCTGGAGGCCCGCTGCCCCACATATCCATCACAGCCTGGTTGATCTGGCACCTGGTGAAGATACTTGTCTAGTTTCCTCTTCAAGGGTTCAACACTTGTTCCAGCAGTGTTTCTGATATCTTCTGGTAAGATGTTGAAAAGTCTGGGACCCTGGATGTTGACAGTGTTCCCTCATTGTCCCCACCGTACCCCTGCTCCTCTCTGGGTTTATTTTACACTTCCTCCCATATCTCTCACTCCAGTATGTTATGGCAGTGTGCAGATTTGGGACCAAGCCCTCGAGTACCTTCCAGGTATATATTATCATGTACCTCTCTCTCCTCCGCTCCAGTGAGTACATGTTCAAGACCTGCAGGCGTTCCCAGTAGTTTAGGTGCTTTACTGGCTCAATGTGAGCCGTAAACGATCTCTGTATTTGTTCCAGCTCCGATATTTCTCCTGCCCTGAACGGGGCCGTCAGCACTGAGCAATATTCTAAGTGAGGGAGCACTAGCGATTTGAAGAGTGTCACCATCGGCATTATTTCCCTTGTTTTGAAAGTTCTCAATACCCACCCAGTCATCTTCCTGGCTGTCGTGATCTTTGTCTTGTTATGGTCTTTAAAAGAAAGGTCCGCTGACATAATTATTCCTAGGTCTTTTACGTGTTCGTTACGTTCTATTTGGTGACCCTCTTGAGTTTTGTACATAGTGCTCCTTTTGAGTTCTTCATTCTTTCCATACCTAAGCAGCTGGAACTTATCACCATTGAACGTCATGTTGTTTTCCACTGCCCACTGGAAAACTCTGATGGGCGATGTGTCAAGTTCTGTCTGAACTGGGTCTCTTGATCTCTTAATCAAATAATAATTACATTCTTCAAATTATCTGTTTAGTGATTTTTTTTTTTCTGTGGAAGGTGCGTGGCATGAAGTAATTACTGGCATGTGTATATGATGGTGTCTACTAACAAGTAGCTGTAAGTGTAAAGTAAAAGAACACAAGTGCAACTAATGTGACATTTTTATTGCGGTAACGTTTCGCTCTCCAGGAGCTTTGTCAAGCCGTTACGGTTTGACAAAGCTCCTGGAGAGCGAAACGTTGCCACAATAAAAATATCACATCAGTTGCACTTGTGTCCATTTACTTTACATATTGTCGGTAATTCTACCAACATTATTATAATAAGTACCTGATGCCTCTGTGGAAGGTCACAGC
>NC_091325.1:8390721-8464570 GCF_038502225.1 Cherax quadricarinatus | reverse complement strand
TTTTCATTGTGTTATGTATTCAGAAATAGTTTATATTACCACTGAACTAAATAAGAGACGCATCTCTAGTGACGAAATGGAGTAGCAGTGGAAATTGAGTGATAGTAACTTGATAAACTACAGTATATGAATTAACATTATTGCCATATTCCTCACGTTTTAACCGATAATGCAGAGGATATCAAAGTAATGTTTGTATTGACTCTTGATTTAGTCCCATCTCTTAAGACCAGAGAAGTGATAAACAATTTATTTATAACCATTTTCTGATCATTCGAGGAAGAGATGACGACCCACAGCCTGGAATTTAGTTCTTAAATGAGTGGGAGTTGGTCGTTAAGTGGGAATAGCCCTTCCCTTGATTAATTTCCTCGGTATTTAAATCTACATTATGTGAACAGTTGTTAAGACGGAATTTCCGTATCTCCCCGCCCCTCTCTCTCTCTCTCTCTCTCTCTCTCACACACACACACACACACACACACACACACACACACACACACACACACACACACACACATTCTATATGCATATAATTTGCATAATATGTGAAATATTTATAAGCCTGTATATCAGAACAGAGTATAACCAAACCTACAAACTTTTAGTGTGAATAGTATTGCATACTTTGTCCCCAAATTCATAGGTTAGAGCCTCCTCTCTCCTGAGATAAATGATAATTATTTCCCATGTTCTGCAAATTATAAGTGTACTAATATCTCTTGTGGGCCAGTGAACGCAGAAGAAATGAAACACTAATCACCAGCCGAGTGCCAGCTGTTCTGGAGCAAACATCTAGTTTGCTGGGCACCAAAGTTATTTGGTTTGGCTTGGCGAGCATAGTACTGCATATTTTGTCCCAAAGTTCGTAGTTATGAGCCTCCTTTGGCCTGAGATAAATTATATATATATATATATATATATATATATATATATATATATATATATATATATATATATATATATATATATATATATATATATATATATATATATATATATATATATATATATATATATATATATATATATATATATATATATATATATATATATATATATATATATATATATATATATATATGTCGTGCCGAATATATAAAACTGGTCAATTAGCAAGAACTCATTTAAAATTAAGTTCTTTCGAAAATTTTCTCTTATACGTTTAAAGATATATTTTTTTCATTAATGTTAATGTAAAAATTTTTAATTTTGCACCAAAAGAATCTTAGAAAACTTACCTAACCTTATTATAACAAGAACAATTTATTTTAGCCTAACCCAACTTAATATATTTTAGATTTGTTTACAATAATTTAATACTAAACACACACAGTGAAATACATTTTTTTCGTTACGTTAAGAATGATTTTGGCGAAATTATTGCATACACAAATTTTCACTTGTCCTATATGGCATGATGAGATTTGCTATTTAAGCCAAGATCGCAAGTTCTGCCTATTCGGCACGACATATATATATATATGTGTATATATATATATATATGTGTATATATGTGTATATATATATGTGTATATATGTGTGTATATATATATGTGTATATATGTGTATATATATATATATGTGTATATATGTGTATATATATATATATATGTGTATATATGTGTATATATATATATCGTATTTATACTTACAAACATACGTTCATTAGCACTATTTGGTAAAGCAACTGTTCACTGAAAAATCTACTGACCTGCCATTGATATCGTATGGAACCCTGCACAAAAGTTGCTCTGGTTAACTTCAAATTTAATAGCTATCGTGTCAAACTCCTGTCAGTTTGAAAAACAGGAAGAGACAAAAAACTGGGTCAGTAAAAAGTTTACGGCTGAAAGCTAATCTTAGGCTGTGAACCATTTCTCCACTATCCAGCATCACCAGAAACAGTCTATGCTACAGTGTTCTGCTTGAGCACCAGGGCTGAGAACCCATGAGTAAAGCAATGAATATAAATCCTTCCCAAAGCCACATGTAATACTGCACTTGAATTATAAATCTGAAAAAGCATTAAATTTGTATTAAAAAATAACCACTATTTAAAAACATATTTTTATTTATCAGGTTTTCAGCCTGAAAAATGTATGTCTAAGATGCCACTGATATAATAGTGAGTGATAACTAACATCAAATCTATAGAAAAAAAAGGTGAGGAGTGGCACCTATCTGTGAGCTTGGCACGTGTCTGTGAGGCATGAGTTAGGACGGCTCCTGTCAAGTGTGGGCGGAGAACACGGAAAATATCACTGGTGACAGCTGTAACTCAGCTCAGATTTGCTGTGAAGGGCCAGAATTCCCAACTTCTTATGCCATGGATGGCTGGAAGCCGAAACTTCTCAGTGTTACTACAGATGAAAGTTGACTTTTTACATGTGGAAGATGGTTGCAAGTTTGAACTTATATTAAGGAAGACGAAGTTCAAATTTCTAACCCAGGGTGTCTGGAAGAACCATAGTATTTGTAGGGGCAGGTATGTCCTTATAAGTCTTTGTAAATACAGTAATAAGTAATTTATATTTGGTATTTGTTTTGAAGGTCGTGTGCGATTAGTAATCTCACTAAAATGAGGGTATCCAATTTGATTGTCATATTTCAGAAGATAAAAATCCAACAGTCAATATGCTCAACAATTTATCACATCTAAAAACTTAACACCGTTTCCTCCAGTTGCAAGAATTATGGAGAATTGTAAAGTATCTACACATGAAAATTCCGAATGCAGACATTGATTTTATAAAGTTGCTTTCCGGCTACATCACAGTCTATCGTTGTGACCTCAAATAACAGTTCGCAACATCACATTTTTCTTTAAATATCCGCCCTTAGCACTAAGGAGTGTGAATTATACTTATGGAACAGCAGGTACTCCTGAGGACTCGCTAACTTTTTCCATATTTAAAAAATCTGCTAAAGCAGTTGCCATAGCCCTTAAAGACTTCACTGGTGAGTTTTGAAATCCTTGGCACCTTTGGAAACCTCAGTGGTGAAAAGGATGACATTTCAAGGGCTACAAGAGTACTGTTGCTGGTACCCCAGTGAGACCCTCGATGTGAAGCTGGTACCTTTGTAGAGCTCATTTATGATATGTCTGGTACCCTTGTGAGGACGCTAGCTGGTGGAAAGCTGTAAGTACCTTAAATTGTTCTCATTGGTGAATCACTTGGTACCCTCTGTGAGTACTTAAGACTGTTGCCCTCAGGAAGATCATTGGGACAAAAAAGGCACAATGGAAGATCGCTAAATTGTTGAACAGCAGCAAAAGGTGAGGTCGCCAATGGTATTGAGCCAGGCTCTCTACGACAGCTCCAAGTACATATCGGGTATCGTTGACTTTTTGAACCTGGCCTCTCCACCTTTGATACCACTTGGAATACATTTTATTTGTATTTTGGGGAAGTTAGTGACAGCAAGCTAAGGGCTATATATATATAGATCATATATGCAAAAATAAAAAATGGCCACACCAATCTGTGACGTCTACTATTTTGACACTAATACATAGCACTTGTAGTTTTGAAAGCACTCATTATAGTCATTTCCATGAATCACTAAGTCCATAACTAAACATAATTAATATTACAGTCGGGCTTGTGTACAGAACAAGTACAGGTACAACTGGCTGGTTACAATAACTCTGCGTAGACAGCTGTCTAAACAGTCTAAACAGACAGCTGTGCACATTCTGTGCACAGACAATAATTGTGCACAGACAGATGTGCACAGGTACAAGATGTGTTCACAACACACACCAACATGGACTGGGTAACAGCCTCCACACGTCTGACTATACAAACATATAATCTAGTCTAAATGCCCGACATTAATGGCATACTGTATTTACAAAAATATAATTATTATTAAAAATCCACATTTAATCGTGGAACAGGTCGATAAAAATGCAGATATAGCCTTTTAACAAAGTTAAATTTGTATATATTGTAAATATTTGGCTAACCCACAAAAATGTCAGCAAGCGACAAATTTGCTATTGGTATTTATTTTGCTGAAGATTAGATCTGGCCAAGAGGCGCCCAGTATCAGCGCATAACTAAACGCCACTGACCACTATCAGAGCAGGTCAAGAGGTGGAGGCTATGGGACCTTAGACCCCTAGCCAGACTGACCTGCTCTGTGCTATAACTCTGGGAAAAGGGGTGAGAGCAAGGGCGGGAAGCATACTTCAATCGTCGTCCTTCTTCTCAGGCTTGAGATCAACCATTGCATGGAGCTCCTCCGGCGAATAACTGTATGACAGGACAAGTATTAACTCAGTGTTTAAATGTGACACTGCAAAAAATATTTAGCATATAAAACTGAATTTAGACTTTATATTTAGAGAAAATGAAAACTTATGAAAGTCATTCAGCATTGATTTTTTTTTATAACAAATCTAATGTCTTCACATTAGAACAAATTTTTCCTTTCGCTGTTCCATATTCTTTATATTATAAATTAACGAATGTGTCAAATTACCTACATTACAAAATAAGATATATCGCAGATATTTTAGAAGAGCAAGAGATCCCCTGCAGGCAAATGAAGAGATTCTCACACTTGACCCAAAAAACTATGATCCCTTGTTTACTGTTTCAATAGTGGTTAGTGTAGGGTTCACTCAGTACTTACCCAAGTAGTGACTGGAGGTCGCAGACAAATCGGTAGACATATCGCTTGCCGGCTGTCTTGTGAATAATGTTCTTATCATAGTAATACCGCAGACCTCGGGATAACTTCTCATAGTTCATCTTGGGCTTGTTCTTCCTCATGCCCCAAAGTCGCGCAACCTCATCTGGGTCTGTTAATTTAAACTCCCAGCCATCACCTGTCCAAGAGATGTGCTGCTGCTGCTTCTTGTCTGTGAGTAGCTCCAAGAGGAACTGCCACAGCTGGATAGGTCCAGAACCGGTGAAACAAGGGCCACCATTACCTGTCTGGTATCCCAGCGTCGCAGAGCTGGGACCCAGGAGGCCAGGAGGCGGCTTAGTGTCTGGAGTCACCACATCTGGGCGAGTGGGTAGGTAGTGAGCCAAATTTGGCCCACCGACGCCACTGTTAATCTGTGAGAGGTCATGTCCTTGTGCCGCCGCGCTCGCCCATGGCTCTGGTAGCGCTTGTGGTACGGTCTGGAACTGTGGGTCGTAGTGTGGCGTAGAATAGCCATCAGGGTACTCGTGCGTGTACCTGTGGGTGGGAGTGGGCTGAGGGTACTTGAAATAGGACAGTCGATACTTGTCGTGGAGACTGTAGAAGTCGTGTGTGGAGGGGTCGAGGTAGTGAACAGCAGGGTGGTGGGAGTCAGGCAGGGTGTGGTAGGGCTCAGGGTCAGCTTCGGTGTAGGGCTGGGGCATGAAACCTCCAGGGGAACCCTCTGACGGGGGCTCACTCACAGCACCCATGCTCTCCACGCTATGGTAGCCACCTGCAACAACAATTAAAATTATAACACACACACAAAATAATAATCGTCTATACGTTTACGTAATAAATATAATTGTGCATTGATATCATATGAACATACATATCTATCCCAACGCGAAGGAACATTCAGGAAGTTGCTGTTCCAGTAACCACAAGAATGTTAGCTACCTCTTGTCTTGTGCCCGACTCTCAATTAGAAGATAACTAATTTCACACAATTTTATTCACAGCTCAGATGTTCGTGCACACTCCATAAAAACACACAAACTCACATACACACACAGCAACTCCATGTGACCATTGACCATCCAGAACTAAAAAAAAAAAAAGTTAATACAAATACCGACATTAAAAATGAAATTGTTGATACTAAGAGACAAAATAGGAATAATATATAAAAAGATACGAGGAAGAAAAGTTATGAAAACGGCACCATCACTAGGAGAAGAAAAGACCAAATTTATAAACTGCGAAAAATCCAACACCGACAGGATAATGAAAAGTTTTTCGTTCTGGTAGAATTCTGGAACTGGAGCCACGAGGCTGTAGTATATGCCTTAACCTCTGTAAACATTGAAAATATAACATGCTAAGCACTATTAATACAGCTCTGATCCTGGATATGTCTATAACCCATAACTCTCACTCATACTACACACATCCCACATCCACATATTTACCCATTCTCCATGCTTGTACACCCAGGTACAGGACTCTTGACCCAAGGAAGTGGAGAGATCCTATCATTGGATCGACTCTACCTCATTACCTAGCAGCTGCATGTCTTCCTGGTTTATCACTTCTCCAAGAATAATCACAATTATAATACATGCATGCAAACTAGTTATATAACCAGAATAAACCTTCAGTGTTAAAATAAGCAGCTTAAAATAAAACAAAAGGTAATCCTCTGAAGTTATCTAGGGTTCATTTGTTTTTTTACCAGATCTCTTAAGCATTCCTTAATTTATACATAAGTATTCTTCATGCAAGCATGTTTGCAGACATTATGAAAAACACAAGTGCGGATTGACAAAGCCTCTGGATTAATTATTCAGATAACATAAATCATGTTTTAGTTTTTTTTTTTTTCATTTTAAGTCGGGTATTTTATAGACTGTGTATCAAAATACAGTGGAAATAAATGGTATAAAATACCGACACAATGGAAATATAAATACAAGTGCAGTATAATGTGATCCTTTATTGACAACGTTTCACCCACACACTGTTTATATTTCCATCAAAATACAGTACTCGAGGAATCTCCCAGTTTAGGTAATCTCGTTCAATTACGTCTGATTACATTAAACAAATTCATTTCAGGTTATAATACATTTGAAATTCTGCAATTGATGTCTGTTTGCCTTTAAAATTCCTGATGTCCGTTTTACATTTAGAGTTGTGGATAAGTGAAACAAACCCCCGAGTACAGTCACAGAAGCTAAGACGTTGCGTAGTTTTAAAAATGGGTGAGATAAATACATGAGTTGGTGTGGGTGGGTGGGAGTTTGACCTGACTGGCTTGTGCTACTGGGTCAGATGCCGTGCTCCTTCCTTAAGAGAATGTGACCTGACCTGACTAGGTTAAGGCACTGGCTTAAGCCGGTAGCAGATTTGGACCTACCTCGCATGGGCCAGTAGGCCTGCTGCAGTGTTCCTTCTTATGTTCTTATGAGACAAGAGAAAATTATTCCTACTTGAGCATATTCCATAGGAAGGAATAATATAATTTTAAAATATAATTGATTACATCTTACGAACATTCGATAAGCCAAGTTAAATTGTTTATTAAATTTAATTAAACAATATTATTATTTTAAACGTTATATGAGAAATTTTAGACATTTTTCATATAAGTTTTATATAATATTGCTTAAGTCAAATTAGTTTATACTTTTATGCAATTTTCCAGGTGAAGCTGCTTTTTTTGTTTTAGGACACTCGCAGAGTTTAATTTTGGGGATCTTTTGCGACAGACTGTTGCTGCTTGTAGCTGGCATGTCACGGCTGAACTAGAGTCAATTATACTGAGATTATAAGAAGCCATCTCGATAAGCATAGCTTGATTAATGATACTCAGCATGGATTCAAAAGAGGCCGGTCTTGTCTAACTAATTTATTAACTTTCTTCAGTAAAGCTTTTGAGGCTGTTGACCACGATAAAGAATTTGATATTATTTACTTAGATTTTAGTAAGGCTTTTGAAAGAGTTCCTCACCATAGACTGTTAAAGAAAGTGGCAGCTCATGGCACTGGGGGAAAAGTGCTCTCGTGGATCGAGTCATGGCTCACTGACAGGAAGCAGAGAGTGTCCATAAATGGGGTTAAATCCGAGTGGGGATCTGTAACAAGTGGCGTTCCACACGGATCAGTCTTGGGCCCGTTGTTGTTTATAATATATATCAATGATCTTGATGAGGGAATTACTAGTGATATGAGCAAATTCGCCGATGACACAAAGATAGGTAGGATAATTGATTCAAACGTAGATGTTATGGAACTTCAAAAGGATTTCAACAAACTCTATTCTTGGTCAGAAAAGTGGCAGATGCAGTTCAATGTAGATAAATGCAAGGTTCTGAAGCTTGGGAGTGCCCATAACCCTAGTACTTATAAGTTAAATGATGTAGAACTTAGCCATACAGATTGCGAAAAGGACTTGGGGGTTATGGTGAGCAGCAACCTTAAACCAAGACAGAAATGCCTAAGCGTACGTAATAAGGCAAATAGATTACTGGGATTTATATCAAGAAGTGTAAGCAACAGAAGTCCAGAGGTCATACTGCAGCTTTATACATCATTAGTAAGGCCTCACCTAGATTATGCAGCTCAGTTCTGGTCTCCATATTACAGAATGGACATAAATTCGTTAGAAAACATTCAGCGTAGGATGACTAAATTAATACATAGCATTAGAAATCTTCCTTATGAAGAAAGATTGAAGACTCTTAAGTTACATTCACTTGTTAGACGAAGAATGAGGGGAGACCTGATCGAAGTGTATAAGTGGAAGATAGGTATTAATAAAGGGGATATTAATAAGGTCTTGAGGATGTCTCTTCAATGAGAGAACCCGCAGTAATGGATTTAAATTAGATAAGTTTAGATTTAGAAAGGACATAGGAAAGTATTGGTTTGGAAATAGGGTAGTAGATGAGTGGAACAGTCTACCTAGTTGGGTTATTGAGGCTGGGACTTTGGGTAGTTTCAAATTTAGGTTGGATAATTACATGAGTGGGAGGGGTTGGATTTGAGTGGGACTTTCACATCAAGAGCTTATTTCTTGGGTGGCATTGAAAATTGGGTTGGGCAAATGTTTTGTTAGTGGGATGAATTGTAAAGGACCTGCCTAGTATGGGCCAACAGGCCTCCTGCAGTGTTCCTCCTTTCTTATGTTCTTATATAACAAGGCAGTAGGTTAGTGGACAGCAACCAACCAGGGACGTGTTACCGTCCTCTCATACGAGTGTGAAACGAATACCTGGTAAATGTTGTTGGGCCTTCCTCTCTAATCTTACAAGATTATAGGAAAAAAATCGTATAACTTCTATTTGATTTTTTTTCAATCACCCAAACTGATATCGCCAATGGTACGTCAACCATTTAAAATGTCATGTCAAATGTTTGAGTTGTCAGGTCAAGTATTTGAGTTGTCATGTCAACTGTTTGGACTGACATTTTGGTGGTATGTTCACTCACAGGGTGAGAGGCGGTGCTCAGTAAACTCGCTGCTCGGGGCAACATGGAAAAACAATCCTTCCGGTCATAACAGGTAAAATACACAAGGCAAATTTGTGTAACCTCGTCCCCAGCTATTATAAAAAGCTCGTTAAAATCCCCATCATCGGAGCGGGTCGATGCCGATGAAGGACTCTTGATCCAAGGAATTTTAGCTGCCCTCCCACTTCTTTGGATTACAAAAAATGCTGTATGACCCTTGTGGATTTAGCGCTTAGTAATGATTGTAATAATAATTTGGATTAAAACATTACTTTCCATTAACCCCTGGCGAGTTTAGAACTTCCCAGGATTATTATATTTTGATAATCGTTAGATATTTTCCTATAGTGAAATTTTTTTATTCAGATGCTCAATGAACCGATCAACTTACTGTAAGTATGCCGCAACTGAGGCTTTACTCCGTAGAGCGTCCAACATACCATGTTCTTGGTCACTTATGCTATACAAAATTTTCTGGAGTGTTGCACTGCAATAATGAGGGCTGGCCGGTATGGTTGCTGGCCGCGTTCTTCAGAGTCCTCCCGTCTGTTGTCCAATATGTTGCTAATTCTCACAATAACTCGCGAACAATACCCGGTGCAAATTTGTCGGTATTTCTACGTGCAACAAAAGTTAGCACTGTGGAAGCTGAGAGTAGAGGGAGTGGATGTGAACGCTCCAGAGGTCCATCTGCAAGCAACTCCTCCAGGATGGTGTTGGATCTCGACTGCCATCACTTCCAGTCCCTTACTCCTGCGCACCCCTCGCCAAACACCCCCCCCCCACCTTTCCCCCTCATACCCCATGCGCCGATGCCCTAATCAGCTTAAGGCTAATTCTAGCCCTTGTGTGCCCCAGGCACAAGGGCGATGACGGGGTCGTGGGTACGTGTGTGGGTTATGGGCCTCTTGGGCTCTTCCCAACAGTAATGGCAGCTTCTAAGTGCAAGAAGAACCTACTTCCCAGTCGTTTCGTTGCCACTTTGACCCCGCGACCTGTGCATTTTCTAATCTGCTAATTGGGTTATGACCCCTGACCTGTGAAGGTATTGTGCGTGCCAGCAACCCTTCTCCAATGGTACCAACTAGCCATTCTGAAAATACACACACGCACATACATCATAAGTCTCGCAATTACCTTTTGCCTAAGAAAAGCAACATCATGTGTTCATCGGTTATTTAGTTTGAGTCTGTGACATTAAGAGAGTCGATTTTTTTTCAACACTAAAGCGTTTTAGAGATCTCAGAATCACCGCCTCCAAGTAACACGAGTCGGGTCATTGTTGGGTAGATCTCCACGAAGTATTGCCACCAGTCACTGGCTCACATCAACGCTATAATTCAGTTGTTAGAAAGGATGATTTGCGATATGCTTTAGAGTTTTTATTTGCCAGTGAGCAAAAAACGGAACCTGCAATTTGCTGACGGGGGGAGAAAAAATCTCACAATATACATTAGCTCAGAGATTCAATTGTAATTTACATTTTAATGTGTTGCTATTAGAGAAGAAATAACTATGCTAAATCGCAGGAATAATTGAGAGAAATGGTGGATGTGTTCTTTGTGAGAGGTAGACGTGGCGGGCGGGACCCGACACCACTATTGTCTCCTTCACAACTGTCCACAAAGGCAAGTTAAGTCGCAGGCTATCCTTGGAGCAAGGCAAACGTCAGGATAATTTGACAATCATTTCTCAAGGACAGAATCCTGACAAATATATTCACACTTTCAGAGTTTCTCTGAAATTGCTTGTCCGCAAGATAATGAATTGTGTTCGTCGGTGTATGCAGAGCAAATGAGAAGCGGAGCATTTTAAGATCCTTGATCGCTCAAAGCTTTCAAGAAGAGAAGGCATAGTGGGGAGTGCCTTGATGACAGCGAAGGAGCCAGATCAAAGTACTTGGAGCTAGTGTTTTTCCTGGCCTTTAGGGTTCTCTTAAGAGCCTTCAAGCGAATTTTTCGACAATGCTAGTTCTTTTAATTTCCAATTATTCTGATAGTATGACAGTACTGCAGTTTTATTAGTTTTTATTTTTGATAATTTACCCTGCTATAAAAAGAAAATCACTTTACAGTGATTTTCGCTTTATAGCAGTAGCCCGGAACCTGACCTGCTGTATAAGCGGGTCCTGCCTGTATATCTTCAGTACCCGAATATTTTACAGATCAAAAATATTTTTGTCAAGTAGAAGCGACCGTGTTTCCCGGTATGAGAGCTATTGGATGCATTTCGGTTCTGTAGGATACTCTGATATCAGTAATGGGCCCATAATCCAGGGAACTGAATCTATCCGGCGCTTCCATGGATCAAACCTGCTTGAATTCCACTAAGCAGGCGCTGTATAAGCTCGTCGTGCTTAACGCTTCTCTGAGTATAATAAATAACAGTTATAACAACAGTGGTACGGGTGATATTGACAAGTTGCAGATAAAAGATACGTATGAGAGGACATTTATCAGGAAAACATTTCGCCATGAGTGTTTTCTTAGGACAGAAGAGACTCGTGGTTAGCATTTTCTTAATATGTATGTTAGATAAGATACATATGCACCCTGATAATACGAGTAAAGAAGCCATGAAGCTGGGGATATTTGATTTACAAAACTGTGTGTGTGTGTGTGTGTGTGTGTGTGTGTGTGTGTGTGTGTGTGTGTGTGTGTGTGTGTGTGTGTGTGTGTGTGTGTGTGTGTGTGTGTGTGTCACTTGTACAGTATTCCAGGGTTTTGTAAAACATCGATTCCAGAGACGATCAGTGGAATCCAATGCCACTTAGGCAATACAACTTAGATCAAAATCCTTTTTTTCCTCTCAAGAAGACAACGGCAGCTTCAAGGAGTAGCCCTAGGCTGCAGCAGGTTATATCCATTTACTGATTGACTGTTAAGCCTCGCAACGTTCCATCAGAGGCTTGGCTAGGATTACAGAGAATATCAGGGAATAGGTTAGGCAAGCGAAGTCCTGAGAGGGAAGAAGGCTAGGCTGGGATATTTGCTAAGACGATGGCCAAACTAGCGTAGGTGATAAGGCGGCTAGACTAGAGTAAGTGCTAAGATGAGGAAGGCTACACTAGACTATTTCTTTTAAGCTAGTTAAAAGCTCCTGAAATAAGAAAGTAAAGCTACCTTCGCTCCTCGTTGGTTCAAATCTGATCACCTCCCATTCTCCTATGGGCCTAGCAGTTCCCATGAATATATTAAGGCTACAACACAAGAATGTTGTCACGGATTAATATACGCAAGAAGGATTGCTGAACTCTTGGAGATTGGAGTATCCAAGAACGGGAAGAGTAGCACCAATTTAATGGATCGTGAGCCCTTTATCAGCATCAAGGCATCATTCATCCCATGAAGGAAACTAACAAGAGACTATGCTCTAGTTAAGTCCCGCTCTTACGATAAATACTCCACAGCTAATGATATTACACGTGCAACACTTGGGTATCTTTCTTGCTGCCTCCTACCAAGGGTGATGGACTGATAACGTCAAAACTACCACTGTCTCCAGCATCATATTCATCTAAGTAAGCTTGGAATAAAGATCCCCAAGAGTTACACGTTTTCTAATCAACCAGGGTGTCTGCATTTTATACTAGCAATAAGAGAGAGGTTAAGAGAGTGGTGAAGCAATGTAAAAAGAGAGCAAATGAGAGAGTGGGTGAGATGTTATCAACAAATTTTGTTGAAAATAAGAAAAAGTTTTGGAGTGAGATTAACAAGTTAAGAAAGCCTAGAGAACAAATGGATTTGTCAGTTAAAAATAGGAGAGGAGAGTTATTAAATGGAGAGTTAGAGGTATTGGGAAGATGGAAGGAATATTTTGAGGAATTGTTAAATGTTGATGAAGATAGGGAAGCTGTGATTTCGTGTATAGGGCAAGGAGGAATAACATCTTGTAGGAGTGAGGAAGAGCCAGTTGTGAGTGTGGGGGAAGTTCGTGAGGCAGTAGGTAAAATGAAAGGGGGTAAGGCAGCCGGGATTGATGGGATAAAGATAGAAATGTTAAAAGCAGGTGGGGATATAGTTTTGGAGTGGTTGGTGCAATTGTTTAATAAATGTATGGAAGAGGGTAAGGTACCTAGGGATTGGCAGAGAGCATGCATAGTTCCTTTGTATAAAGGCAAAGGGGATAAAAGAGAGTGCAAAAATTATAGGGGGATAAGTCTGTTGAGTGTACCTGGTAAAGTGTATGGTAGAGTTATAATTGAAAGAATTAAGAGTAAGACGGAGAATAGGATAGCAGATGAACAAGGAGGCTTTAGGAAAGGTAGGGGGTGTGTGGACCAGGTGTTTACAGTGAAACATATAAGTGAACAGTATTTAGATAAGGCTAAAGAGGTCTTTGTGGCATTTATGGATTTGGAAAAGGCGTATGACAGGGTGGATAGGGGGGCAATGTGGCAGATGTTGCAAGTGTATGGTGTAGGAGGTAGGTTACTGAAAGCAGTGAAGAGTTTTTACGAGGATAGTGAGGCTCAAGTTAGAGTATGTAGGAAAGAGGGAAATTTTTTCCCAGTAAAAGTAGGCCTTAGACAAGGATGTGTGATGTCACCGTGGTTGTTTAATATATTTATAGATGGGGTTGTAAGAGAAGTAAATGCGAGGGTCTTGGCAAGAGGCGTGGAGTTAAAAGATAAAGAATCACACACAAAGTGGGAGTTGTCACAGCTGCTCTTTGCTGATGACACTGTGCTCTTGGGAGATTCTGAAGAGAAGTTGCAGAGATTGGTGGATGAATTTGGTAGGGTGTGCAAAAGAAGAAAATTAAAGGTGAATACAGGAAAGAGTAAGGTTATGAGGATAACAAAAAGATTAGGTGATGAAAGATTGAATATCAGATTGGAGGGAGAGAGTATGGAGGAGGTGAACGTATTCAGATATTTGGGAGTGGACGTGTCAGCGGATGGGTCTATGAAAGATGAGGTGAATCATAGAATTGATGAGGGAAAAAGAGTGAGTGGTGCACTTAGGAGTCTGTGGAGACAAAGAACTTTGTCCTTGGAGGCAAAGAGGGGAATGTATGAGAGTATAGTTTTACCAACGCTCTTATATGGGTGTGAAGCGTGGGTGATGAATGTTGCAGCGAGGAGAAGGCTGGAGGCAGTGGAGATGTCATGTCTGAGGGCAATGTGTGGTGTGAATATAATGCAGAGAATTCGTAGTTTGGAAGTTAGGAGGAGGTGCGGGATTACCAAAACTGTTGTCCAGAGGGCTGAGGAAGGGTTGTTGAGGTGGTTCGGACATGTAGAGAGAATGGAGCGAAACAGAATGACTTCAAGAGTGTATCAGTCTGTAGTGGAAGGAAGGCGGGGTAGGGGTCGGCCAAGGAAGGGTTGGAGGGAGGGGGTAAAGGAGGTTTTGTGTGCGAGGGGCTTGGACTTCCAGCAGGCATGCTTGAGCGTGTTTGATAGGAGTGAATGGAGACAAATGGTTTTTAATACTTGACGTGCTGTTGGAGTGTGAGCAAAGTAACATTTATGAAGGGATTCAGGGAAACCGGCAGGCCGGACTTGAGTCCTGGAGATGGGAAGTACAGTGCCTGCACTCTGAAGGAGGGGTGTTAATGTTGCAGTTTAAAAACTGTAGTGTAAAGCACCCTTCTGGCAAGACAGTGATGGAGTGAATGATGGTGAAAGTTTTTCTTTTTCGGGCCACCCTGCCTTGGTGGGAATCGGCCGGTGTGATAAAAAAAAAAAAAAAAAAAAAAAAATATTTCAGCTAAGAAAGCAAGACTTTACAAGGCATAACACCACACATCCTTCCATTAAAATGACAAACTAATGATCTTGGGACATACACAGATGTGAGAGAGGTAATGCGAGGATTGGGGAATTAGAGTAACAATGTTACATGATGAAGGGTTGTTGTGGTGGTTTGACAATTTACAGGCTGGAGCATGATGTGATGACTAAGTCGCTATATAACTCTGGGATGGAACGAAGGGACACGGGTAGTATCAAGAAGGGTTGGAAAGGGGTTAAGGAAGTGTTAACTACAAGGGCTTAAACATCCAACAGGCTTATCAGTCAGATTGCTTGTCCTGGAGGCGGAAAGCACAGTGTCTTAACTCTAACTCCCCTCAAGGAAGGCTCCTTGACGCTGGTGAGGGGCTCTTGATCTAGGGAATTGGATCTGTGCTCCGGTTCCCTGAATTAAGCCTGAATGCCTTCCATCCCCCCATAGGCGCTGTATAATCCTACGGGTTTAGTGCTCCCCCCTTGATTATAATAATAATAATAACTCTAACTGAAGTGTGATGATATTGCAGTTAAGAGGAGGGTCATCTGAATAGTGATGTTAGAGCACTTATGGCAAGAAAAAGCGATTGCCTGAATGATGGTGAATGCCACCGTACCTATATATATAATAATAATAATTATAAATAATTATATATATATATATATATATATATGCATATATATATATATATATATATATATATATATATATATATATATATATATATATATAATTTGTGTGTGTGAGGAACAGAGAAAAAGTAGAGCATGTGTTAGTATGAAAGAACAGGCAGATAGATAGCTCAACATTTGAGCTAACGAATGAAAGAATGGGAATGCAATATGTGGATGAAGAGAGCCTTAACAGATAAAGAAGCATAGTTGAAATCGAATGTTTGAAATCGACTAAAGGATATGATAAATATTTCCCAACAGTGGTCAAAGAAAATGTTTGCCATATAACGCATTAGGGTTTATTATCTTATATTCGTGAATGTTAAGACTGAAGTCGCCCTCCTTGCATCAGACCTGATTACCTCCCATTTCCCAATCCCTGTATGACCCCGGCGGTTTAAAGTATAACCAATAATAAATAATAGTAATAAATAAATGTATAGTTATTATATTTTGCGATTGTGTATCGTGACTTTTGCTGTCTTCACCTGAGATGACCTACGATGCTCTAGACTTCGTATCTGACCTGGGAGGTCTTGCTTCGCAGCGAGTTTCCGCTTAGGCTGTGAGCGGTGAGCGGCGGTGATGAGGTTAGCGGCGTGGCACAACGGTGGCGCCCAGGTCAGGCTAGAGCGGCACGCAGCAGGTCAGAGGTCACCTTCCCCCTCCCCCGAACATTATGATACTAACCCAATTCACAGACAATTAAAGGGAAACTACCGTGTAAGGCACCGACCCCTCACTGCCGAAGAGTGCATGTGCCTTCTGTCTTCCAGGTCTCTCTCTCTCTCTCTCTCTCTCTCTCTCTCTCTCTCTCTCTCTCTCTCTCTCTCTCTCTCTCTCTCTCTCTCTCTCTCTCTCTCTCTCTCTCTCTCTCTCAAACAATGCACCTTGCCACCACCCCGGTCATAGGTCACATTTCTCGGCATTTATGACTTCTTACAGAAAGTCGTGGCGAATTGCCCTTTGAGGCACTCGGTGTCTGTAGTTTTCTCTGTTTGGATAACATCAAGCGACGCTGATTGCCTTAATCGTGCCGTCAGAGCACCTGGCATTACAAGTAAACTTAACAGGATAGAAATACTAGAAAAATAGCTCTGCACTTGTTTGTTGATTAGTGGAGTTAAAAGATGATTGGTAGTTTTGTAGATTTGGCAGATGCTAATGATGAGTGGCAGCTTGTAACTGACTGGGTAGTGGTAGTAGTTAACAGATGATGAATGTGGTGAAGAATAAAATCGGCGATAGCAATGCTCCTACTAATGGCAACAAGAAGTAAAAAATGATAGCAACATTATCAGCCATAACCAACACCAACTCTGTTCATACACGGAATGGCATCCCCCTCATCCTTATCCCTAAATGTGCTTAACACGCTCCTCCCTTCATCCATACGATATACCATCGAAATCTATTTATGAAAAAATATCCTCTCGTACCTTCCAGTCCCTAACAGGCGTTTTACTCTATCTTAAATTTCCGTATGTCAGAGTAGACTAGATGAATCACGTCCAAACAATTGTAGACCTCCTTTATGGCTAACAATATTATTAAATTATTATTTTTATATATTATTGTTATTAAACTTATAAACTCTTTGGTTTTATCATTCGTATTATAATCTCGCATTCAGTTTTCTAAATATTTTTTTTCTCTTCTAAAAGACAATCAGTTTATTTCGTTATGATTTTTAAAATTTGAGTGGACTACAAAATATCCCAGGTCTGTAGCGCATCTTACACCTTTTATTTCATATTTACAATTTAAGCATGATATACGAGTACTTTGATTATAGCATAAATAAAAATGATTATAAAAATTAGCTTGAGTACACCGTTGTAGTTAATTATACACGACATGAAAATGTTGCAAGCATCTTCCCTTATGGCTGTCGGAAGTTCTTGCTTTCCCTTTTAATAGCAGTCAATATGCTCATTAATCCTACGTCTGGTAGAGGATGTACCGCCCTGCTGCCGCAGTGCAGTGAGAGGCTATCGTACTTCGATAGGGCAATTCGATGAGGTTACCAAATGAGTTGAGCAAGCATGGGTGAAGGAGCAAGATGGTAGGGGCAAGGGAACGATTCGTATAAAAGCCACGGAGGGCAGGTTGTCAAATAAGAGCCACAAAAGCTACTTTCGAAAACGTTACTTCCGTTGAAAGTGCCACACGGAACACACACTGCCTAATATTTCACGATCATACGTAACACGATTAATTTTTTGGAGGATGAAGGGGCTGCTTGATGCTGGCGAAGGAATCTGAGGCAACTTCGCCTCTCATACAAAACCTTATTACCTCTTCCTTCACCACTGTGTCGCTACACTGACGAATTTAATTAAATATTTTAAAATATTCGATCCACATGAAGCTTCCGTCGTCACAGATGATGATTATGATAATATTATTAATTATTATTATTATTAACACTACTTTTGCTGTTTGTGGTACTTTTACTATTAGCATAAATAATATAATGCAAGTGAATACAGTATGACATATATGAATACACATTAGTATTCTTTGGGAAGCGCTAAATCCTTAGAGGTCATACAGCGCCTGGGAGAATGGAAGGCGCTCAGGCGTATAAATATACAGAAACTTGGGAAGCCCACGTCTCGGCTTCACACTAATCCACCCAACGACCTGACTTAAATCCACTTCGTGGGAGAAAATCCATAAACACTCCAAGCAACTGGATTCCTGCTTCTTATCCTTGTATTTTTCTATAGTTCTATATATGATTCAACATTTTTTAATTAAAACAAAAGCATTAAAATATCTAAGTTTTACGTTTATTTCTTTACTCAAAATTAACGTTGTTAACCATACATATTTTAATTTCAGCGAAAAAGTTATAGAATGAAATAATTTTAATTTGAAGAGAGCGACGTGAGATCCGGTGCAAGTGAAGACACTCAACTAACACAACATGACAACTCTGATTAGTTTATTAACTCTGGTTAGTTTATTTCATTACTTTCTTAGTATGTAACTTAGACGACATTAATAAAACCTATTTTTTTCCTATAGTGTATAAAGTTTATTGTATATCATAAATATTTTAGTTCATTGTCAAACAAAATGAGAGATTCGTACTTTTTTATTGATGACAAAACATTACTACTCTCTTATTTCAAATGGGATATAGGATATATACCTTCTAGGGGTGTATCTAAGTGTATATACGTTGAGAGTTTAATCCCTATTTCAAGGATTCAGATATTCCTATCTGGTGGTGAAAAAGTTAGGTGCAGCCTTAATAACTATAGTGTAATCGTTCAACTAAGAATAACACAAATTAGAAAGACGAAATTGATAAACTAAATGAACTGAAATTGCGATATACTACACTTCTGAAGTCTTGTTTTTTTTCCTCTGAGAGACAGAGACAGACAGACAGGATAGTCCCAAAGAAGTTTGAAAGAGACAGATTTAATGAAGACGCAGTAGTGCTAGCGTCTCCAACGCTGAGTTAGGTGTCACAAAGCCTAGAATACAAAGATAACACCGGAAACGCCTCAATATTACACATGATGACAGGCACGGCTCGTGAGCTGGAAAACACATTATTCCACACGCAGCGATAGCATAATATAAAGTGTCGTAACCACAACTGTCCTATATTCAACCCAAGTCAGTTCAACCCAATTGCTTTTGATACCGTCTTGTGTCAAATTTGATTACTTCGAATTTCCCAGGTGCTATATGTGAATTGTCTTTGAGATAAGGGGGAGAGGGGGGAAGGAGGGAGTACCTTGATGCCGGTGAAGAATTCTTGACGAAAAGAATTAGAACGACGCTCTCCCTTCGCTAACCTATATGACTTCGGGTGTAGCGTTTCCCCGCAAATTTAACATCTGCTTTATGCAGATGATTAATAATGTATAAAGCCCTTCGACTACCTGTAGGTCAATAAGGCTGCACGTAACCAATCATAAATATTTTAATGTCGAAAATAAGGAATAAATTATACTTTCTGTGTGTGTGTGTGTGGGTGGGTGGGTGGGTGGCTGTGGGTGGGTGAGTGGGTGTAAAATTATAATACACGGAGACATACACCTCTGGGCGTACATATTCCTGTGACTGCAGAAAACAATGGTTCCACTGAGCATATGGACGCCTTCACCACCGGATGTTTTCTTTAACTTGGGACCTCTGAGTGATACATACACTGCCGCATGCGGGAGAGAGGGTTCTAAATACGGCTACGGGGCGAAGGGCGACGCGCGAACGCTTTTAAGGTGTGATTTTCAGCCTTCTGGGAAGCAAGTCTTGGAATTATTTTACCGCCAGTACGTCCACACAGGGCAGCCACTACCAGAAAAGGTCAAGAGGCGGACCCTTTTCAACATGCTAAGACTCACCCTCAGTATTATTATTATTATTATTATTTTATTCTGCTTTCCACTAAAAATAGAAAAGCAATAATCATCATTATCATCATTAACAGTGTGTACAAGTGACAGTGTAAAACTGTATTTCTACAGCTGAAAAAATAACCAGAAGTGAGCAGCTGCATTGTAAGTATCCACAGAAAATGTCTAATGTCTTAAATACAAAATCAGTTTTGACCATTACAATAACAATTCTTTCACAGTAAATATTAATAATAATGATTTACTGGATTAAATATACCACTTTATAGTGTAATTTGATACTTTTTATATTATAATGCCACAACCCGAGGGTAGAGTACTTTATCGCATTAATGTTTGTGTGAGAGACAGCTGATTATCACGTGTGTTCGCGCGCGATATATTATGTAATAAAATATTCCTATTGGTAAAAAAAATATATACTAAAAGATGGGGTGGTAGGGGAAGTGGAATATTCAAACGGCTTCAGGAAGAAATCCAAATATTCTTCCTTGAAGCCTTATATATATATATATATATATATATATATATATATATATATATATATATATATATATATATATATATATATATATATATATATATATATATATAATTATTGTAACGAATAGGTAAAATTCGTCAATTAGCAAAAACTCGAGTAAAATTAAGTCCTCTCTAAAATTGTCTTATACGTTTAAAGATATGTTTTTTTTAATTTATGTTAATGTAAAAATTAATAATTTTGTACCAAATGAACCTTAGAAAACTTACCTAACTTTATTATAACAAGCGCAATTTAATTTAGCCTAATCCAAATAAATGCATTTTAGATAAGTTTACAAAAATTTAATAAAAAAAGAGTGAAATATATTTTTTCGTTAAGTTCAGAATGATTTTGCGAAATTATTGCATACACAAATTTTCGCTTGCCTTATTCAGCAAGAAGAACGTTGCTATTTAAGGCAAAATCACAGGTTTTTACCTATTCGGCATGATATATGTATGTATATATTATGTAGTGCTTAAAAAGCCGTATCGGCAAGTTCGACCTAAAAAAAAAAAACATGCCAAAAGTACGAGTCATATTTGGCAAATAAATACGGTGGAAATTTGTTTATGCAATAAATCTGCGAAAATCGGAATTAACATAACTATAAATACATACAATGTCTTTCAATAAAAATAAGTTGAAACAGATCTATGATATATTTAGCAGTACAAGACTGGAACAAATTACTTCATGTTAGGTCTCTAGGTTTGGTGTAAAACTTAAAAACTAAAAAATTATACATTAATCTACAAAAAAAAAAAAAATTAAATTCAAATTTTAGGGTAGTTCTACCCACTTGACTAATTCGGGTTATTGGGCGCAACATGCAGTAACATTGTAAATGTAAGACACAGCCGTGGCTGCTCCAAGCCAGAGTACCTCTAAGATTCTCCATCTCGTACATTATCTCATGAGTATGACACACGGAGCAGTGTGATGAACTAGCATCTGAATTAGAAAATATATACTGAAGTCATTAATCTGTTATTAGTGAATTCCTCGCAATTGTCTTGCCTGAGGTGGTAATATACACAGCAAGGGGTGAGGAGGTTGCCGGAGGTGGCACCATGCACAGCATGGGGTAGGAAGGTTGCCTGAGGTGGCATGACGCGCATCATGGGGTGAGAAGGTTACCTGAGGTGGCAATGCACACAGCATGAGTGGAGAAGTGCAGAGGGTACGTATCATGGGGTGGGAAGGTGCAGAGGGAAGGTATCGTGGGTGGGAAGGTGCAGAAGGTAGGTATCGTGGGTGAGAAGGTGCAGGGGTAAGTATCGAGGGGTGGGAAGGTGCAGAAGGTTGGTATCGTGGGTAAGAAGGTGCAGAGGGTTGGTATCGTAAGTGAGAAGGTGCAGAGGGTAGGTATCGTGCCGGTTGATAGCCAGATAACAAGCGGAAGTGACGCTACTCTGGCCTTAACCGGATATCCTGGTGTTGTGTGTCGCAAAGCAGGAATATCATCACCGCCACACACCACAGGTAAGCCAGTCTATGGTGCTAGGTCGCCAGGACCCCAAACACCGGTTTCATCCTCATCTTCCTCGTCATCTATATCTCCCAGCTTCAGCATCCCCCTTAAAAATTTGTATCTCCTCACTGTAGCCCCCCGCCCCCATCATCTCCCTTTCATCTCATTTCCGTCAGGGGCTTCGAATTCATTCTATCGTCACCATCAGCAGCATCTCACTATCTCCGACGTTTCAGAATTTCCATCACATTGTTTTTAGAGACATCATCTCCCATACAATCTCACCATCTCCAGCGCATCACATCCACTCCTGAAACCACCGTAGTTTTCCAGGTTTATTCTCTATTATCTCTGTTTTCCGCTACTTCTGTCGATTTCTACATTATTAACTACTCAAATTCCTTCGTTTCGCTCTTCGATTAACTGAGTAATAGTTTGGCTTTTTTTCCCATTCCCTTGCACCTTGTTGCAGGTTAGGGCATTTTGTTAGTTGTTCCTGCTACTTGTTCCATGTTAAATGTCTTTACTGCTGTGTTTTGCACCTGTACCTCTGGTGCAGCTAACGTCTCATTCCATACCAGCCCCGTATATCAACCTACCTGGACAGTGAACTGCAGTATCTACGGAGAGAAAGACTCCAAGCTTACGAAATACGGCTCCATTTCACAAAGGGTTTCACTGGACCGTATAAACAACATATCTTTTTATTGTATATGGCCGAGTGACAACGTAAGGTGTCTCGGAAGATTTTTGGATGTACTAATCAACGAAAAAAAATTGTTTTATATTGAACATCAGGCATGTCTCTGCCCTTCAAGAGGAAATAAGGGGTGCCTTGAAACTGTGAAGTGTTCTTGATCCAACGAATTATAGCTAACATCTCTCCTACCTTGAATCAAAACTTATGTGATTATTACGGGCTTAGAACATCCCCTCCTTGACATTTGTACTTAGCTTAGCTTTACTTCAAGACTAGCATAACTTTAATCACATTTTAATTTTGTAGAACGAAGTATATGCTTTTTTTTTTTTTGTAGAGAGAGACATTTTCAAATATCTGGAAAAATCATTTATCTGTCCTTGGAGTATATTTTAGCAGTGCCTAGGAGAATTTAACATTTTACTTAGCCACAGATTTTACCAAGAAGAATAAAAGCCACAATACCATGGCTGTAACAATTCACAAATAACACGCACTTAGAAAAGGAAGTTTCCGATTATGTTTCGGTCAGACCTGAGCAACTGATTTGGCAATGGTTCAAGGGCAGACCAAAACGTCGTGGTAGGTTTCGAAAGTGACGGTTATTTGAGTATAGATTTCACAGCTAGGGACTCAGTTCATAAGAGTAATCGAAAAAAAGGTGAAGGAGTAACAGAAAGGAACACTAGAGAATGAGAAGGATAACAATAAGCGGAGGAGATGAGCATAACTAAAAAGAGCGGATAATCAGAAGTATGAGAGAGGATGGATAACTAGAGGATCACCGGGGAGGAAGGATGCAGTGACCAGCGCTCCGGATGTCCAAGTTTACGGAAATCCTTCGGAAAGTGATGGCAAAGTTCCGGCGGTGAGGTGAGGTGAAGCTTGGTCAGAGGTGAGAGTTGAATTTGATGTGAGACTTGAGTCTGTGGTGAAAGGTGGAACCCGAATTACGTATTCAGAACTGATAAAAGACACGGATGCTTGAGAGAGAGAGAGAGAGAGAGAGAGAGAGATAGATAGAAAGAGGGAGGTGGAAGATGTGATAAAAAAAAATATATACGAACAAAGATAGACAGGAAGGAGAGACGGAGAAAAAATATTGATCTTCATAATGACATCAAATACCGTCAAAAACAAAAGAACAATTGCAAAGAGAACAAAAGAACAACCGGTAATAACATCAGGTGGCAGAAACATAAAAACGCACATACAGTGGCAGAAACATAAAAAACGCACATAGTGGCAGAAACATAAAAACGCACATACAGTGGCAGAAACATAAAAACGCACATACAGTGGCAGAAACATAAAAACGCACATACAGTGGCAGAAACATAAAAACGCACATACAAAAGAAAAACAAGGCACAAGCAGTCAGGGAAAACTAATGTAGGAAAAATCAGAAGGAAAAGAAGTATCATTGGTATTGGTGACTAGATAAAAAATCTTCAGATTACGTTTCGCCCAGTACTGAGCGAAAATTCTCAATTTTAAGATTATTTACATTACCTGTCTATATAACTTGAAATAAGCAAACATTGGATAACAAATGGGAGTCTAAAAGGAAATATAACACGAGGAAAATGTGAATAAAAATAGAAAACGAGAAGGAAGCGCAAAATATTACTAGACAAACGAGAGAGCACGATATCCACAACAACTAGAAAACAATACAAAAGTCGAACAGCCTACAATAATGAACAAAAGCCACACCTTACAAAACTTTTTTTTTTCGGGACATAATTTCGCTCTGTGCAGATTCTAATCAAGTCACAGCACATAGTGAGAGAGGGACAGAAAAGGTCGAGCAAATAAACAGGGAAGGCAGGAGGTTGAGGTGTGTGTGTGTGTGTGTGTGTGTGTGTGTGTGTGTGAGAGAGAGAGAGAGAGAAAAAAAACCTTCACTACACCACAATACGTCCAGATGCCCCAAGGCACGATGGGGGGAGACAGAAAGAGAGAGAGATGTGGGGGTAGTGGGAGCAAGCGTAAGAACAAGCAAGCAAGCAAACCAGCCGAAGCCGCTGACAAACGGGGTATCCAAAGGTTAATTATTAAGAAGGTTTGAAACCGGGCAAGGATCTCGTCGCCCCTCCGATCGTCAAAGGAAACCGAATACAAGAAGGAATAATTTACAAGTTGATGAGTGCAGGCCGGAATAAAACACCTGTTGATGGATACAGCCAGAAATCTGTTGTTGGCTGATGGATATGGAAAGGAATCTATCGCCGACTGGTAGATGTAGGCAGAAATTTGTCACCCGGCTGATGGATACAGCCAGGATACAGTTTGAATATAGCAGGAATCAGGCGTTATTAGCCGGATAGAACATGGAATAAATCACTGATAGTAATCACCCATCAGTAGGGGTACTTTTACTTGTGACCTATTTCGAGGGTGCTTTCACTAGGGATTTTATACCGATATGGTGCCGATACCTCCGATGCCGATACTTTCTCACATACCTTGCTGTTTTTTTTCCTAGTAAAATTTCGTTTATTTGCATATTTATTTCATTTATTTATCTCGATCAGGTACATTCATGGTTACCTGAAATTTTTTTTTCTTCCTCTACTATTGTCGTTTGAGATTACCTCATCGAATCGGCTTTAAATTCTATGCTGATGTACTGTAACTAAGGAAAAGTTTATATAACTACTGGCGTAAACAGGTGTCCTCTAATGTTATATAGACCATTCTGGGCATTGGTTCCCTTGAGAAAGCTACTTCTGGTTGGGTTGGCTTCAAACTTGTAATGCTGGTGCACGTAACTTTGATAATAGTCCCAACCTTCTTCTGTGTGTGGAAGTGCCAGCTTGTCAGTTTAGTTTTTTGAAAAGTGGTGTATTTACCATGAAATATCTCGACTGCCTCATCTGAACGCCTTCAGTTCCTAATGGGTGATGATCCTTTTGACGAGGATTGTATCCTATGAGTTTAGGCTTCGTAGATTCAAATTTGTCGGTATACTAAAATAATTATAAAACACTTGAATCAGTTTCAGAGCGATAATTGGAGAATACCTTTTCCGGTCAGTTTCGGACTTTTATCGATGGTATGTCTTTCTTAAAGAAAAGTTTAAAATTTAAGTAGGCTTTGTAGGCTCCAGTTTGCAAATTCTATTTGTAATTTCTAGAGCGCTAAGAAAGCTGATAATTTAAAAAGGTCCTCTGCATCTGGGGGATGCTTAGTTACTATACTTCATGAGTGGGTTGAGGTAGAGGAAGCCGGAGTTGATACGGGGGATGCTTTTTCTCGGATCACGCAGAGACCCCTACAGAGGGTCATGCAACGCCTAGGAAATGGAAGGTATTTATGCTTGGTCCAAGGAAGATGATAGTTCCACCTCACCGGTATCAATGCACTCCAGGTGAAGTACCGGCGTCAGAGCCGGCGAGCGGCTCCGACCGAAGAGGAGGCTGTGACCTCGTACGTTGATGTAGCGATCACTAGCGACGCCCGAATAGTGTCTTGGCTCGAGGGAAAATTTGTTTCTTTTATATAACCACAGGAATTTCACAGCTTTTGTGTCAACAATGAGATGAACACACATTCTGGCAGCGACGGGGCAGGAGTTGACCAGCCTCCACCACTAGTACGAGGAATCAACATATCTCACTTTCTCCTTCCTCACTTTCTTACCGACTTCTCCTTCCTCACCCTCCTCTTCCTTTACCCTCGCACCGATCCCTCTTCTTCCCTCACCCTTGCACGGATTCCTCCTCTTGCCTCACCTTCGCACCGACTCCTCTTACCTCACCCTCGAACCAACTCCTCTTCCTCCCCTTTTCCTTTCCACCCTCACGCTCCCCCCCCCCTTTCTCTCTCTCTCTCTCTCTCTCTCTCTCTCTCACCCTTTTGCCTTTTTTCTTTTCATTTACATACGAGTTTTACAGTACAAGGTTTGGAGTTCCTACCTTCATTTACAAGCTAAGAGCAGTCCCTTACCTCAGCTTAGTTACAACTTCCTTAAATTACACTTTCTATTACTCCCTCCTCCCTCAGCTGCGCCATCTTCCATGCTTTACTTGTAATGCGATATTTGGTTTCTGCCTAATGTGTAAATTTAATGCAGCAATTGCAGTTTTTTTTACTACACCATTTGTATACACAGGAGAACATTGCCCCATCCATACTGGAGCTATTTAACACCATACGAGAGATGGGTTAATGTGGATTGAGCAAGGTGGTGCTGGGCAAGGCTGGGAGGTGCCGAGCGGGGTGGTGCCGAGCGGGGTGGTGCCGAGCGGGGTGGTGCCAAGCGGGGTGGTGCCGAGCGGGGTCGTGCGAGGCAGGGCGGAGGTGCAGGGCTCGTACGATTTAGGGAGGGGCTTGGCGGTGCGAGGAGGGGCCAGCACCCAGGATAATAAGCCTGGATAAACTGGTCCTTGAACATAAGCAAGCGGGGCCCAGACACCGGCCTCGTGTAATTGGGATGTCGAGCAAACACAACATTAAATCCCATTCAGAGTCCGGTTATGATCAGAGGTTTTGATATCCCATTGAAAAAAGAGCGACACTCGGGTAACGATTAATACATCCCTTTATCGTGAGAGCTTTAGTGAGTGGGTGGGGGGGAGGGGAGAGAAGGGCGGATGTGTTGGGCGGCAGACGATCACCCTCGACCCTCTGCCGCCCGGCCACACGGCCCCCATGGGACGGAGTGGGATACGCCCTGGGAGAGAGGAGGGCGGTCTGTACAGGGGCAACGGTGCATGGTGGGCCCTACAATGGAGCTTCCGGTGGGGTGCTTCTACCTGTTGCCCTTCATCACACGGGCTCGTAACTACTGTCTACCTGTCGCAACCACTCCACACAAACCCCTCCTACCTATCCTCCTCACCCACCCTACCTATCCTCCACTTGTTCCCAAACATGTGTAATGACCTATTTGTAGGCACAAGAGCAACACACAAAAGCTATCGTTTGTTCATTAGTAAAAGTATTTGCATATGGACTGTTTCTCCTTGATCCCATACACAATAGTTTGCTAACACCGAGGCTCCTGTTCACTGCTATTAATCCTAGAATTGGAAGTCTTTTTCTTGGGTGGAGCAGGATTATCTTTCCTTCCCAAGGCGCTGTGTGACCCTTGTGGCTTTAGCACTTCTCCATGAATATAGTATTAACAATTACTTATTGGTAGGTGAACAGGGGCAGCAGGTGTGCGGAGACTTTACCATGTATCTCGCTCTATCCGGGGAAAAAAACCCGTGCCATTATGACACACTCGGATGCTCAGTGAAGGGCTCTAAATCAAAGAATTGAAGCAACCGCCTTTTTCCGATAAAGTTTGTCATCCCTACGGATTTCGCGCCATCCAATTTATATATTACACAAACTGGAGTGTTTTCTCCTCAACATTAAATGCATGTGAAAAACCTGACTGTATGAGCAAGCTATCACATGCTCTGCTGTGACTATTTCGTCACTAGTCCAGTATTAATGCTATAGTCATGCGCTTCCTTGCTAGGAAAAAAATCATCCTTAAAACTAATATCGTTTAGTATACACACAAAAAAAAAAAACTAGTCTACGTTAATTAATCTACGAAAGTACCTTAACGGTACATGAACCAAGATGCAACGTTAGTGGTCAGGTTTAGTAGTAACATTCACTACGTAATTAGAGTGAGTGAGAGGGAGGCACAGATACACGAGGCAGGCATCACCACAAGAGCTACATCTACAAGGAGAAATACAGGACTTATCTTACCGTTCCTGCTCCACACCCTTCTTCTGTTGTCTGAAAGTCGATACGAAAAGTCTTCAGTGAAATTCATAAAAGTTTCGCACATCTTTCCTTAAAAAATCTAATACAATTAGCAACAACAATATTTTACGAATCTCCGGTTACTACTTGCAATCGCTCAACAATCCTCCCGCAATAAACTTCAGTCTGTCTAATTAATGAGTTACGTTCAGATTAGCCTTTTATATTTTCTTCGAGGTATGGAATAAAGAGGACTTGGCAGAGCCCAAGACGTGACTTTTGCACTCTCGTTTTCAGTATTCCCAACACAATTTTAAAAGACTTTCTCCTAACGTGGTTAAACCAGGTAAGATGTCTTCTTTCGGCAGTTAAACAAAGAGGTTTTCTTTTACTCTCCAGGGATACGTAAAAACTTTTTTCCAGTAAACTAAAAGGAATTCCTCTTGACTTTTATGTAGATTGAATGAAATTCTTCTTGAATCTCTTGAAGACTTATCGAAACTTTTTCTTGACTTTTAGGTAAACTAAGCGAAACTCGCGTAAAATCTCTACACAATATCCTGTGAATCAGGAACACATCAAGTACATAAAAGCACGACAGTTGCTCCCTGCGTGGGGTTATCTGCGCTGTGGTGAAGTTCAACACCGTCCGTGGGAGGCTGACCAATAAATCACGTCTGCCGAAGCTCTCTCTCCTCGCGTCGTGTGCGTGCGTGTGAGTGTGCCCGCGCGCGCGAGTGTGTGTCGGCAGCTCGGGGCCCCAGGACGCGCGATCCAGCTCAATTAATGCTTTTGTGTGACACGCGGACGACCAGCCAAGTTCTAGGCGAACGCGGTTACCGGTTTCTCACTTCCCTTGAGAACTTCCTCTAATATTTTCTTTTCTCTACTTCCTGCTGTTGCGAGACGATGCATGTAAGGAACCTGACATTTATTACTTATTCAAGAGTCCCTCGTTGGAAAATAAATTCTTCTTTGAATATTAATAGGCCGGGAAATGGCAAGAATGGGCAGCGAATGGCAACTGATTAGGGGGGCTGTCAGTCATTGGTCGCGCAGAAAGAGTGACCCCGCAGGAACCTCTGACGTCACTATCAAGGGGCGGAGTTTAAAGAGAAAACAAAAGGCAAACGGTAATCAGACGCATATGATGATGAAGTTACGTATCGCTCTCACAAACGCTCCTGTTAATCCCTAAAACCCAGTTTCATAAGTCTCCTTCCTCACGAACAGTCATTTAAATCCTCCTTTCCACCTTCAACACTTCCAAGCTTAAATGAAGTAATTTATATAAGCAATAAATAATATTGTATTTCTGGGACCAGTACTAAAAAATTTTCAAGAGAAGATGCGCGCACACAACCAATTTACGTGGAGGAAAATATTTGGAAGCAAGTACTTGAGGCCACAGCACTTCTGTTTGCTTGGTGAGATACCTTGTGACATACCTGTGACGAGTTTCTGAAATATTTCTCCTCTCGTAGCCCGACATAATTCCAGGTAACCACGGCGACAGCCTGATGGAAATTTAGTTCGCCCTTAAGGGACACGTCAGTTCCCCTGTCTTCTAATAATGTTATTTTTCCCTTATAATTTACCTTGTCCATAATTACTATCGCATTTGCCCTGTCTGCTTTCGTAAGGTGAAGTCTAGGATCTTTCCTTAATTCGTGGTATAACTTAAATCTTTGAGGACAATTGTATTGCAGAAGTCTGAGCAGTCAGACCTCTGCAACACACTTGTCCTCAAATATTTGTTAAGTTATACCATGATTTAAAGAAAGATCCTAGACTTCACCTTACGAAAGCAGACAGGGCAAATGTGATAGTAATTATCGACAAGGTAGATTACAGAGGAAAAATAAACTTGATATCAGGAGACAGGGAAACTCACACACCTCTTATGGCTTCTAATATTGTACCCTGAATGTAGAAGACCTCAGAAGAGGTGCCTTGATATTGTTGAGACATTCTTGATTCAAGGAATTGGATCTGTTGTTACTTGGAATGAACTTAATTGCCTGTTATTCCATAGGCGCTGTATGACTCAAGAGTATACTCCCCCACGAGTATACCTCCCTATGAATATAGTCTTAAATCTGTTGCCAGTGTTAACATCTTGGAACACTGATGTTGACACGGTGTTCTCTAATTGTATTTTATGGTACTCAGAATAGTTTTTTCCCCATCGCCTTCTTTCTGTGCGTCGCACTTCAGTAAGATTTTATTTTTGTCTGCAAGCAACAAAAGCCTGATTGAACATGAAGAGGGCCGCAGTTAGCAGACGGAGGATCAAGTCTTCAACACTCATTATTAACCTGCCCTTGGAATATTTTTTTTGCTGATTGTGAATCTCTCTCTCTCTCTCTCTCTCTCTCTCTCTCTCTCTCTCTCTCTCTCTCTCTCTCTCTCTCTCTCTCTCTCTCTCTCTCTCTCTCTCTCTCTCCAGCACTAAAGACTAGAAAATATTTTGATGTGATCAAAGTAATGTAGTTTACATGTGTATGTTTACAGACTTGGATGCTCTACTTGGCTTGATAGAATCTAAACCCGTAAAGACCATCCAGCATTGATGGAGTTAAACACAGGACGATGTTAGAAGTAAAAGTACAAGTGTTCATATCGTGTCCTGTTATATTCCTGTCATTGCATAATACATCTTTTATGCTTTCCAAATGTTTGACATATTTCCATAAATATATCTGACTGTATTTTGTATCCTGTGCTCGACTTTTTGATACTGTGGTAGCCTTTAGTCATCATGTTTTCGTAGCTTATCGAGGTTATGTACTGTCATTTAATGTAACTCAGTTCAAAGGACGCAGGTGAGCAGTTATTTTCTTGCTGGAATTAGAATTATCTTTCCCATCCTTGGATTCTGTCTGATTACCTCCCAGTCCTCAGGCACATTCACATGAGTATATCTGTGTTAATGTACGTGTTAATTGCCCCTGGGTCATCGCCTTGAGGCCTGATCTCAACCCAGGTCTCCTCTAATGGGAAGCAAAAATTTCAGCAATAAGAACTACTGACACAGGCATAATAAAGTGTACACTGAATGAGTAAACTTTTGTAAGATTTACCTTTTTTTCATGTTCATGAGGGATAAAGAAAACACCGGTAAATCTGCCAAAATTCACATTCATAGGAGATGACGACGGTACCTCACTACCACATGATGATTTCCAGCTCGTTCACAAAGAGATGACACAAATTTATAGATTACATTTTTGACAGTGTTTACAGTGAAGATGAGAAAGGCAAAGATAGAAAGACTGTAACCTGCAGCACGATTTTTTTCTACCCAGACTAATATTTTCAGTTTACTATTATTTTTGTGTTAAAATTATAAAACCCTTTGCCTAGTTTTACATATTAAGCCATCGCTTTATACTCTTCGTTCAACAAAAATTGTTCAACAAAAAGTGAGGATAGGGCGCACACACTGAGCACTTAAGCCCGTGAGGGTCATACAGGGCCTGGGAAATGAGAGGCAATCAGGAATTAAATAGGGAACAGATAAGCAGCTTTAATGCAATGGATCAAGAGCACTTCATCAAGACGCCCTCCTATGCATTTCACAGTGGACAACAAATTTGTAAGACAACGGGAACACTTATTGAATACTCAAGATTAAACAATGTTGATTGAAGCTGGATCTACATAGAATAAGCTTTGACAGGGACAAAGTTTCGCTCTGTGTAGAGCTTCATTAAGTCATGACTCATAAAGCTCTAAACAGAGTGAAAACTTTCTGTAATGTGTTGTTTTCCTCACATGACAATTCATTTAACCGGATTACTCGGACCAAATCCCCCCCCCCCCGACAAACACACCAGGAGCTATGACTCGACCCCTACAACCAAAAATAGATGAGCTCTCTCTCTCTCTCTCTCTCTCTCTCTCTCTCTCTCTCTCTCTCTCTCTCTCTCTCTCTCTCTCTCTCTCTCTCTCTCTCTCTCTCTCTCTCTCTCTCTCTTTCTCTCTCTCTCTCTCACACACACACACACACACACACACACACACACACTTTAATGAATGATATACAGTCAGGATAACCACCGCTAGGTGTGCATACAAACTGGGCGGGTAACCACATGATAACAGTCTAAAAGTTATAAATTTCTTTACTATTTCATAAATGTACTGGTGCATCGCGTAATGAAAATTGCTAAGGATGGAAAAAAAATAGCAAGGAATTGAGAGAATCTGATTATTGACAGATTACATAAATTCGCAAGTCCCAGGGAGAGAGGTTAGTTATGGTAGCCGCCACCACGGCGAGTGGCACCACTGTCCAGGCTCGCAGCCCCGGCTAAATTAATGGAGCAGACAGGTGTACACATACACATGTATTCGTAAACGCATACAGACACGCGCACGCGCGCACACACAGGTGTACATATCCATATGTAACATAAATACCTACAAACATGCAACCACAGTTGACACACACAGAGAGACGTACGCACAAGTGTCATACATACACCCCATTATACACACAGGTTACAAACTCAGGTGTGCATACACATGCACAAGTGTACATAAGCAGACACACTCAGGTGTATATAGACGCTCACAGATGTAACAATGTTGTCTCAAAGCTTCACAAAACATGACATAATAGTATTTTTCATGACATTAACCACGCCATCATCCTCCTCATTCTGTATCTATAACCTTCCTTCTTCCACTGCCCTTTCCACTTCCCTCTTCCTCTCCCCCTCCCTTCCCCGGCTTCTGCCTCTCCCTCGAAACTGACCATTTCAACTGATGACACCGTGAGAATATACTTCCTTCCCTCACCTCCATCCCTCCCTCTCTTCTCTCATCTTCCATCCCCCTCCCTCAGTAATACACCCTCTTTTAAATTCTCTTTTCTTAATTTCTCATTATGTCATCCATTCTCTTCCCTTCCCATTCTTTATTTTCTATCCTCCTGCATCTTTGCGTTCCATATTCCCTTCTCACTCCTCCCACCCTATTTCCTCCTTCCCTCTCATCTTCCCTCTTTCCCCGCTCTTCCCTTACTCTCCTAACACCCCGTACTTTTTTCTCCTCCCTCCCCATCCCCCATTCTCCCTTCCCAAATATTCTTCCAATCCCTCTCTCCCCTTCACTCTCCTCCCTCTCATCCTCCCTCCTATATCGCCCGTTTTTTTCCGGTCGGCTGACTTGGCTTCCGGCGATTCTAGCGTAAAATGGGCACGCCCACTTGCCCCTCCCCCGGCGCCCCTTACCATTATCACCTTTATTACCACCACTACCACCATCATCACTATCACTACCACCACTATCAGTACCACCACTATCACTACCATCACCATCACTACCATCACCATAACTATCACTACCACCATTATCACCACTATCACTACCACCATCACTAACACCATTATTACCACTATCACTGTCATCACCACCATTACTACCACTAACACTGTCACCACCACCATCACTACCGTCAACACCACCATCATCACTACTCCAGACAGATGCTCATCATTCTTCCACATTTAATGCTTTATTTCCTTCACATTTTTCCAACATTTTTCTACCAAAATCCTTTGCCTGCACAACTTGATGACCAATATGACACATTTTGCAAATATATTAATATAATAATAATTGAAACAAAATAATAGTAATAAATAATAATAATGTACCTGCTCAGCTGTAGCATTTGATTCATTTTTCATACCAATGTATATTTTTCCCTTTACCAATATGCTTTTTTTCAAAAAGGTTTCTTAGTTTTTTAACGAGGGCAAAATTTATATATATATATATATATATATATATATATATATATATATATATATATATATATATATATTATATATTATATATATAATTTTGTAACAATTTATTTTGAAAAACTTTAAATTTTAAAGGAGTCAGGCATATTCGGAAAGTTCGGCTTATTAATAAATAAATAATATATATATATATATATATATATATATATATATATATATATATATATATATATATATATATAATATATATATTCCCCATGAAAATATCACTTCAACCCTTATGTGTCCCTTACGTCAACACACTTTCACCTATATATTACTCATTTTCACTCATCTGTGTCACACTCGCCAATAACTCACCTGACACTCGTGTTCATTATCAGTACCAGTCCTCCCACTCACCGGTACCAGTCCTCCCACTCACCGGTACCAGTCCTCCCACTCACCGGTACCAGTCCTCCCACTCACATACTCCACGACAACCACACTGTTAATTCATAATCCATTCATAGTATTTTTTTCCTCCTTTCCTTCCCCCTTCGTGTTGAAAATCGCCCAGTTTTTTGTTTCCTAATCGTTTATATCCTCCCATCCCTCCCTTTCCCCTACCACCCTCCCTTGCTTCCTCTACTCTCCATTCCCCTCCCACAATTCTAACTCGCTTTATGTATTCATCTATTTCATCAACTAACTCTTCTACCTTATCCTTCTACCTCAACAATACAGGTTCTAAGTCTGTTCAGTACGAGGTTTATTTTACTCAAGGTTCTCGTTTCCAGATATTTGTTCTCCTTGAGAATTTAGCGTGTCTTGCTCTCTTATTTTGTTCCTCTGTCTTGTTCTCCTGACTTGATTCATGTCTTGCTCTACTGACTTCAGTGTGCTCCTTCGTTATTTTGCTTTGCTGGCTGCTTCTTGAAGGATTGAAACAACCCTGCTGAGGCATACGTTGGCACATCTGGAGCCCCGCTCTTTGCTGGTCTCCCGTTCTCGACATTGCCTAATGTGCAGGGCACCTGACACATGAAACTTTAGCATGTGTAAAATATGAAATGTGGAGCCTTGTGCTCGTTAAATATCTTCATAGAACGGCAATGTTTTTCCTTCGTGGTCTTCAACTTCCATATTTATGTACGTGAATTATATTATTGTGATTATTATTATTCACAATTAGATATTAAACTGAAGTCATGAAACAAGAGGAACACATGCAGTCTTCGTAAAATGCTGCACGAATAATAATTCTGGTCTGAAATGTACTGTGTCAATCCAAGAGCACTGCTATGTAGGGCAGCTTTATTTTCATATGGATGTAGACAACTTGCCATCACATCTTACATGACCTTCAGTTATTTTACGGGGCGGACTGGTAAACCAGAAGAAAATCTCGGAGCTTTAGCCTGGTGGCTAAAGCTCCCGCTTCACACACGGAGGGCCCGGGTTTGATTCCCGGTGGGTGGAAACATTTCGACACGTTTCCTTACACCTGTTGTCTTGTTCACCTAGCGGCAAATAGGTACCTGGGTGTTAGTCGACTGGTGTGGGTCGCATCCTTGGGGACAAGATTAAGGCCCCCAATGGAAATAAGTTAGACAGTCCTCGATGACGCACTGACTTTCTTGGGTTATCCTGGGTGGCTAACCCTCCGGGGTTAAAAATCCGAACAAAATCTTATCTTATCACTAAGTGGGTCATACAAGACCCTAGCATTTCTTCTAATAAATATATATAATACAACGACCACCACACTACTGTCAGGGTGAGGAGGTCGTCCGTTCTGCATCGGTGCTCCGACACGATTTTATTATCTGGATTTAATGACAAACGCAAGTTTGAAAATCCATCATGATCGAGGACAACCTCGAAGCCGACCTTCAGAATTACGTGAAGTTTCTATTATTTCTTGATGCGAAAGCGTACTGAGGACTTTTCTAGTAATTTATTTTACAAGAAGAAAAAGCAAAGAATCAAATGCGATCAAAATATGTTAACTATATCTAAATCACAAGCATAGTTACCTGTGCGGGTTCCGTCATAGGAAACTACCCTAACAACGTCCCTGACCCTACATACAACTCCCCACATCCCCTGCCCCTCGTCCTAAATACAAGCCCCCACGTTAATCACCTCATTTACATTACCCCCTCGCACTTAAATCACCAACTCCCTATTAAATTACCTCCCACTTACATCCTGCACACACAAATCAAGGAGAAAACCCAAACAGAATCCAATCCTATGCATAAACTAATCTCTCAAACTGAAATTCGAAGAATAGGAAATAAAAAAAATTATAAATTACAAAAGCGGAACAAATTTATGCATCAAGAAAATATAATTACATTTATTAGAAGAAATAAACTCGTGAAAGTCATTCAGAGCAATAGCGTTAGAGGCTTGATCCTCCCCTTTGGCTTAAGCATTGGCAAAAACCAAGGAAAAAAAACTCGTATTATGCATGGGAATAAGAAAAGATGATATAGGATACTAGATAGAAGATACTGACCGTCTAAGTACTGCAGCGACTGTGTTGGGGGCGGATGAGGCGTGCTTGACGCCGTATTAGAGGGCGACGTGGTCGTTCCTGACGACGATGACGCGGTGGAGGGCACCGTAGCCTGGGGCGGGAGGGAAGAAGGCACTGAAGAAGGCGGCGGCGGAGGCCCATGTGTGTTGGACGACGAGGACGACGAAGAGGAGGTGGTAAGGACTGGGTTGAGGCGGTGCTCCGGGAGGGGACCTCCATAGCCCTCCAAGAACTCGTTAAAGTCCGGCACGTACTCGTGGAAGGTGGGTGGGACGTGAGCCAGCGAGGCAGATTCCTCCTCCACGTCTGTAGAATATATAGAAAGCGTGAGTGAGAATACAGGACATATTACTATTCCGTGTCTGTAAAAATGACAGTAAACTGTGCATCTTTGAAGTACAAGGAATTAGTTGGAGAATAGTGACCAATAAAGCATGAGTGGAAGAACGAAGTTAAACAGAAATAAAGGGAGAATAAGAATACAAGTCATATTACTCCTGTATGTCTGTAAATAAGCTATCTTTCAAAATAAGGACCTTGATACCAGTGAAGGGCTCTTGACACAAAGAATTGAAGTTACACTCTCTCGATGGTTCTAATCTCATTGTCCCCCATTCCTGTGTGACCTAGAAGTTTAGCGCTCCTCCCATGAAGTCAATAACGCAAGAGAGAGAGAAGGCGCGAGAGTGAAAGCAAGCAATGATTTTTCTAATACAGAGAATACTGTCTATCCTTAGTTCAAGCTAGATATGTTTATACTCAAAATTAAGATATTTTTGGCAAAAACATTAATTTAGTGTTTTATTTTAAAAACTTAATAAACTTTTCACACTTTGATTGAATTAGAAAAATATTATATATTGTATTAAGTGTAACATACATTGACCGTATGGGTAATATATATGAATAATCTACACTCGGTACCAGTCATAGTGAATACGGGTTGTTCTTATATATATATATATATATATATATATATATATATATATATATATATATATATATATATATATATATATATATATATATATATATATATATATATAGTGTGTGTGTGTGATATATATATAGGGTAGTAGGGGAAGTGGAACATTCAAACGGCTTCAGGAAGAAATCCAAATACTCTTCCTTGAAGCCTTTTTATGCACTTCTCCGAGGCTGTGTCACACAATTTACACCAGAGGTGAACCTCATATATATATATATAATATATATATATATATATATATATATATATATATATATATATATATATATATATATATATATATATATATATTTCCGTAAATAAATATAGGGAGGTACCACCTCTAGAACTGTTATAGGGACCCTCATCCTCAGAGAAAAGAATAAACTTGCTTCAGGGAAAACTCAAGATTCTCCCTGAAGCTGTTTGAGAATTTTCTCCTACCACCCCCTATATATATATATATATATATATATATATATATATATATATATATATATATATATATATATATATATATATATATATATATATATATATATATATATATATATATATATATTTAAACAAACTAGGAATAAATAATTTTAAACATATATTTAAAGAATTATTTGATGTAGGATATATGTCTCTTTATAAATTAATATGAAGCTTTAATAAACCAGTATACGGTATATCCTAAGGTTTGCAAACAGCATAGACACTAGACTACACATTTTACAAAAAAATTTCGTCCGTACAGATGACTATATATTTAATAAGTGATGCTTATATATTTAGTAAATATATATTCAATAAATGATAACATCGTTTATTGAATTCATAATTATCTAATAATAATAATTATATTAATGTACCAATTCAAGGGAGGTTCCTTGATTCCGACAAAGGGCTTTTGGTCCTAGAAAAGGGTAATACATTCCCATTTCTTGGAACAAACCGAGTCAACCTGTCAGTGTATGACCCCTCTAATACTGTGACTAAAATTTAGCCAGAATTTTTTTTCTTGATGTTTCTTGGATTATTAAGACAGTAAAGCGTTACACATGATTCATTACATCTTCAAGGCTTCAAGTTACTTGGCGTGTGGGGGGGAAAGAGGAACGAGGAAAATAAGAAGAGCTAGAAATGGAAGAGGATAAGGATGAGGAGAGGGGTTGTAGTAGTCTTGTAGCACTCATAACTCTTTGTACATTTTAAAGCAAAGGTGCTACCTGTGATTGTGTCTGCTTGGACCTCCTCTTTTCTGCAACACTGCAAGCTCCTGATGTTGATTGCAGCACGTATGACTTAGAGCTGTCTTTCAACTCCCCCCATCCCCCCATCCCCGTCCACGGAGAAAGTGATTGGAAACTCGGTGGTCACCGGGGACATTATAGTCACTGGTGACTTAGTAGTGGCTGGTGATTCACTGGTCACTGATGGAATAATAATCATGCTGCATAATATGGGCGCTGGTGCGTCATCAAGACTGCTGACGTAGTTGATGATTGACACTGCGTTAGCACGAGCAAGGTGAGGGCTGCTTACGTAGTTGATGGGTGATGCTACGCTAGCACGTGCAAGGTGAGGGATGCTTGCATAGTTGATGCTTGACGCTGCGCTAGCACGTGGAAGGTGAGAGAGAGTTGTTTGCGTAGCTGATAGTTGACGCTGCGCAAGCACTTGCTAGGTGAGAGAGTTCCTTGAGTAGTTGACGGCTTGTGCTCTATCAGCACTTGAGACGCTTCGAGAGAGGAGGGAATACTGTTTTCGTAAGTGAAGAGAAGGGTAGGGTGTGGCTGTAATTATTATTACTATTATAATTACCTTACATTCCCTAGACATGAAAATAATCATATTTAATTCAAGGAAGGGTAGCTCCAATTCTTTGGAACAAGATTCCTTCACTAGCGCTAAGCATCATCGGTAATGGACCTGTTTCGCATGGGTCAGAAGGCATGTTGCAGTGTTCCTTCTTTCTTATGTTCTTAAAGGGACGGGGCGCGACAAAGTCGGCTGAGCCCTCCACCAGCCACTCTAACGTTTGTTGACAAACTCGACATGCACTCGCTCCTTATACTCGTCTCGCATAGGTGGTATGGGACCCTGTACACAGTGAATGAACAAGAGACCCCAGTGTGCAGCGGCTGAACACGGACCCCCCAGTGAAGAGACTAAACACGGGGTTTCAGATGCAGTAACAACACGGCAGAATTGTCTGAGAGTGAATGCATTCTTCAGTGGATTCATATATCGTATGGTTGACAATAGAGAGGAAAACACGTTGCTGAGCAAGCTTCATCAAGTCTAGATTAAACTCTACAACACAGCAAAACATGACTTGGTAAAGCTCTACACAAGAGCGAAACGTTGTCAAAATTAAAGCTTGTACTGCAACGTGCCTCTACCTCAGAATCCTAAGTGACTTAAAAGGTCGCAGTGTCAGAGCTGGTTCGAAGTCATGGAATCTGGGAGGTGATAGACTTGCTACTGGGATCGAGTCTCTAGCTTCTGGACCCGTGAGAGAGGACATGGGTGACCTCAGAGAACCCCGAGGAAGATATGACAGGGCAGCCAGGAAGCAGTGGGGAGGGCGGAGGAAGAGTGGGTGAGAGGAAGGGGCGAGAGGAAGGCGTGGGGAGGGGGGTGATGAAGGGGTTGTGGGAGGAAAGATGGGGATGTGGTGGTAGGAAAGGGGTGGGGGAAGTGTGGTGCTCCCAGGAGTGTTCCCCTTCAGCGGGTGCCCTTTACCCCTGCCGCCTCCAGCCTCCCCCCGGGCAATGTTTCACCTTGAGGCAACGGCCGCCGCCGCCAGTCACTCATCCCCCCTCCCTCTTCCCTCCTAACAGCCCCCCTCCTTACCTTGCAAGACCCACTACCCACCCAACAAGCACTCAACCCTCCTCCTAACCCAACAAGAACACCCTCTCCCAATGCCCGTAACTCACACGCCCCCTCATAACCCCACCTGCTGCCCCGCCTCTTCCCAATTCCAGGTGGAGGAGTGTGTGCTTGATGGGGTGTGATATTATGATCCCCCCACATCCCCAGCAACCTGTGCTAACACCATCTGAGCATGGGTGAGAGCACTTATAAGGCGTGTTAGTGTGTAAGCACCTAGGAGACGGCTTCTGTGGATTACTTTCTATGGCTAGGCGTTGAAATCACTCCCTCCCTTCCTCTTAGTCTCCCTCGCCCTTCTCTTTCCACTTCCTCCTCTATCAAATTTGTGTGTGTGTGTGTGTGTGTGTGTGTGTGTGTGTGTGTGTGTGTGTGTGTGTGTGTGTGTGTGTGTGTGTGTGTGTGTGTGTGTCGTGCAGAATGGGTAAAACTTATGATTTTGGCTTAAATAGCAGCGCTCTTCTTGCCGAATAAGGCAAGCAAAAATTTATGTATGCAATAATTTCGCAATATATATTTATATATAGACTTGACCCTAAGAGTCAATAATAAGAGGTTATTTTAAACATGTCTTTTATACATATATATATATATATATATATATATATATATATATATATATATATATATATATATATATATATATATATATGTATATATATATATGTATAAAAGACATGTTTAAAATAACCTCTTATTATTGACTCTTAGGGTCAAGTCTAAGAGAAGAATCCAACTCTTCGTCGGTGGATGAAGACGGGAACAAGGGCATGCAGCTAGCAAGGTGGGAGAGGGAAAGGGGTTTGGAGAACGGAGAAGGACGTGGAGGGGAATGGTGATAGGGTAGCGTGAGAGGGGGAGGGAAAGGGTTGTGGGAGTATATTAGATGGGGAGAGGTGTGTTGTAAGAGGCGAGAGGGGTGTGAGTGTTATGGGCTGAGGTGTGAGGGATGGGGGTTGTTGACAGGAGGGGGGTGCTGAGTGGAGAGTGTAGACAAAGGGGATTTTATTGGGATGGCAGTGAAAGGTGAGAGGGTTATGATTGGAGGGGGCACTGAGGGGGTAGTGGAAGGGGTATAGAGGAGTGGGCGTGAGAGTTGGTGCTTTAAAAGGTAGAGGGCTGACGAGGGGATGTTGAAGGGAGGGTCGGAGAAGGGGTGGGGGTCGGAGCCCGAGTGTTTGTGGCGTCGGCTGTCGCTCCTCGCTACTTACCTCCATCATTTGGACTCACCGCCCGGAACTAATGACTAGGGTAAGGCACGAGGGAGGGGAAGTTGGGGGAAGGAGGTGCTCGAGGTGCAGGTGGAGGGGCAAGGGAGGCCTCTGGGAGGGGCGCCGCAGGGCACGGAGCTGGAAGTCAGGAGGAGGAGGAGGAGTTAGAAATGAACAGGGCACACAGGTAGGAAGGAAAGACCTGGGAAACGACAGAGGGAGAGCAAGAGAATATGAGAATGAGAGGTAGGAGGAGGAAGAGGGAAGAGAGGAGAGACTGATAGTGGCGACAATTTCGGACAAGAGGATGAGAAGGATTATAAATTTGAATCTGTGTACGGTGAAATCTGTTAAAACCCGAGATAACAGTGAAAACACCGGAAAGAAAACAAAACCACACTTGAGACTATGCAGAAGCGTCTAGATTTTCTACGATATAACCCTAAATCTCTAATTCTACAGGATGGACCAGAGGACTACCAATCACAGACGTCTGTCTGAGGGACGAGTAGCTAGGGATCCTGCTGGATGAAAACTAACAGCCTCGTGGCTTGGGACTCCTATAAGGATGGGCAGCGAGTGTTTGAGCAGTGTCCTTGGAGGGGTCCTGGAGGAGGAGGATGCGTTGCAGGTGTAGGATGGGCTGCAGGTGTAATGAATGGGTTGCAGGTGTAGGATGGGCTGCAGGTGTAGGAGAATGGGCCGTAGGTGTGAAAGGATGGGCTGCAGGTGTAGGAGGATGGGCTGCAGGTGCAGGAGGAGGGGGAGAGGTGGGGTTGCAGGTGTAGGAGGATGGGCTGCAGGGGGAGGGGGAGAGGTGGGGTTGCAGGTGTAGGAGGATGGTATAGGAGCAGCATTTTAGGAGAGTTCACGCAGTAGCAATGTTCTAAGGGCATTCCAGCAGGTGGGTTAAGCAGGTGCAGGAGTAGTGTCCTAGGGGCGTTCCTGCAGGAGATGGTCAGCAGGTGCAGGAGCAGTGTCCTGAGCGAGTAACGGAGCTTTCCTTGCACAAACACAGCCCCGATGATCTACCGTTACAGGCAAAACCAAACATCCGCACCAAGATTTAATACACTTCAGTACAGTTATCAATAAACACTGCGAAACACGAGTCTTCCTCCAGAGCTGTTTGTGTTCCAGGCATCAACAGGACTGGTAAGTCCTGTTTAAGGCATCACAGGGATGCTTTAGACAAGTTTTAGGCATCAAACTGTGCATCCAAACGTCTACCAGGCAACAACGATATATTTCAGAAGCGTTCCAGGCATCAACACGCTGTTATAGAGAGGCTCCAAACATCAACTGAGCATCCTGGAAGTGTTTCAGGCAGTAACGGGACCTACCAAACGTGTTCGCATCAAAGGGACGTCTCAAACGTGTTCAAAATCAACAAGACGTCCCAGACTAATGTGCACTGCAACGCTTGCTTAAGCATTTTATGTAAGTTTCAATTTTAAAGTTTTATGAGTATGTCTAAAATCTCTGTGAGCTTTGTTTCACTAGCCAGAGCAACTATACTACCGTAAGTTTTTTAATATTTACTTTTATTCCAACAGATATTATACTTTAGTTATCATTTCATAATATTTAATTCTCAGTCGCAAACAAATTATCTCAGTAATGCAAAACAAGCTACAGAGAAATGGAAAACACTAGCTTAGGCCTTTCACACCTTCGTGCTTCCTCAGGAGCTAGGCAATATTGCAAGAGTTGCAACATGTAGGCTGAGGAAAAGATTCTCTCAGAGTTAAGGAAGCGTATCCAAGCTTCAGGAGCTTTGTAAAATGTGAAAGGCCCTATAGCTTGTTCTGCATTACATATGTATGAATATTTATTAGTTAGCAGATAACCAGAAGAGAGCCTGTTAATGAAACGAAAGCCTGTTAAAGCTTAGCAATCCTCCAGCATTGCTGGTCTTAACCTTCTGTCTCATGAACATGTAAGATAGATAATTCATTTCAAATTTCTTCCATTAAGTATACATTTATCTATGTTCTCCTCTGTAATTCTTAACATTTTTCGTTCATTAATATTTCGTTTTTAATTAGAGGAGTCCTGGTATGAGACCGAGACTTAGGGGCGATGATCCCAGAACCATTAACAGATATAACATGAACAAATCACAGGCACAAGACAAGAAAAACAAGAGTGAAAACATTGAGGTGGACAGGCTGGCGGCATCGTCTTTCCCTCCAAGTCCATTGTTGGTGCGTAAATATACTAACGAGCACAAACAGCCCCTCGGCTGGTGCTAAATCAGAGCGTGAAGTGTCGTGGTCGCCAGAAGACCTCTTGGGGATGGGGGTCTTTACTGCCCGCTCTGGGGAGGTCTTTACTGCTCAGCCGGGAAGGGGGTGTATTGCTGTCTGGAAAAGGGAGAATTACTTCGCAGTCTGGGAAGATGTTAATTACCATGTGTAGGGAGGAGTGTTTGCTGCCCCCATGAAGACTTTACTGTCCACTTTGGAGAAAAGATTTATTCTGCCATGTATAGGGAGTCTTTAGTTCCCTGTCTAAAGAGGGTACCTTTATCGTACTATCTCGGGGAGGGGTCTTTACTGCCCTCGAGAGAGTCTTGGCTGCCCTGTCCAGTGCGGGGAGTATTTGCTGTTTTGCCTAGGAGTTCTTTATACTCCAGTCTTGAAGGGATTCTATCCTGACTTATCTTGGAAATGGGATCTGAACTGCCCAGCCTACGAAAGTATTTTTTGCCTACGCAGAAGTTTTTATTCTTAATTAAAGGAAGAGGTTTCTCCCGCCTTGGCTGGGGAGGTTTTTTATTAGCTAGTCTGTAAGGGATACCTGGAGTCTACCTGGAGGGCATTCCGGAGACCAACGCCCCAGCGGCCCGGTCCATGGGAAGGTCTTTAATGATTAGTGGTAACAAGTCTATACTGTCCAGTCTAGAAAAGTGATTACTGACCATCAGGGATATACCTGTGTCCGGTTTCGATAGGTTTTCTAGTAAAGCTAAATTTTGCTTTATTACTTCTACTACTACTGTGTTTTATTTGTTAGCAATTTAATATTCATTTTCCCACTTTTTCCATTATACCTAAGACCTCATTTTATGGGCAATCATTCCATGATTGCATTTGTCACCTGCATTCGTGAAGTCTCTGTAAACCACATCTGCGTTTTGATTTGTTAAGTGGATAGTGGAAATGAAAACGCTAAATCACCATCCTCAAACACTTTTGTAGTTCAGAGGGAAGGGATGGGGAGGGAGACTCTTTACCGTCCAGTCATGGGCTTTCCAGTGTAAGACCCATATAGTCATTATCACACATGTCATTCTCGCTAAAACCAGACTACAAAAACATCAACAGCACCTCAACCATGAAGGTCTTCCTTCAAGAGGGGTGCCCCTTGATGCCGGTTACAAATCTTAATCCAATGAACTGTAATTACCGTCCTCTTGGATTAGACTTGATTACTTCCCATTTCCAAGGCGCTGTAACACGCAACGGGCTCAGTGCTTCTCAATAAATACAGTAATTATCATCGTCTCTGATTTAGACTTTACACTTCAGAGTGATTCTTGCAGTGGTATCTGTATGTAACTCGTCACCAGCGCAAATAACAAAGAGTGACTACGCAGTTTAATTTTCAGTATTTCAATAGAGAGATAAGCTTGTAAAATACACTAGTGTGTAAAACACCGTCTGTGATTGGTGGAATAATCTCTAACCAACGAAGAAGCAGCTCTCTTGGCTGGCTGAGTAGTAATGAAAGCACTTTTATAGTTGGTCGACTAATGATAAAAGCAGTCTTGTGGTTGGTTGACTGATAATGATGCATCTTGTGGTTGGCTGACTGGTGATGATGAAAGCAGTCTTGTAGCTGGTTGACTGCTGGTGATCCTCAAAGAAGTTTTGCGGTTGGCTGAATAGTTTCCAGCTTTATATCAGAAATACTTCTTAAATTTGCTGGTAGAGCGTTGAAGAATGTGAGAAATCTAAAACATTTCAACCTTGTACCTCCGGACGCTTGAAACACTGCCGAAACAGTCTTTATAGGGGTTGGTGGTAACTAGGAAAGTTTCTGCAGGTTGTGTTGGACCAGCAAGGTTACAGTGGCTATGTAGGCGTGCATGATGCAGGCAGAAATACCCAGACTGAAACACAGAAACACTCAAGCTAGGCTTCAGTAGTAAAACTTCTGCATCCAACCATAGGTGTGATCTAAGGCACAGGTTTTGTGACTTACCTTTGATGAGCTCAGAGAGTTTTTCTATTCAGGCTCGCCCGGTGCTTTCCTGAGCAACCAGGATGTTGCTGTTGGCGGCCCGCAGCCTCACATATCCATCACAGCCTGGTTGATCTGGCCGGTCTCTGATTTCGAAGCGCGTAAAAAAAAAGTCCTTAAACTAAGTACACCGTCTAGAATGACTTGAATCCAGCATGAAAGATGCCTTTAGGGTTAAATTAATATTGTTTCATTTGCGCCAGTCGTTGAGGCAATGTGTTGGATCATTCAGCCCACCGAGTGAGGAAATTCCAGCCTTCGTCACATAATTTCAAGTCAGACGCGCGACTCTCAGCCAGGTTTCTTCCCTAACTTATGATGCAGTTATGTTATTTCGATCATAATGAATTTTTGTAGCAAATTTATAATTCCCAAAATATAGAATGTAGGGGAATTAGTGTTTTAAGATTTTCGGGATTACAGTTACGTTCAATTTTTTTTCTCAAGCACAGATATCTGTAGACACATTTTGCACACACACACACACACACACACACACACACACACACACACACACACACACACACACACACACACACACACACACACACACACACACACACACACATATATATATATATATATATATATATATATATATATATATATATATATATATATATATATATATATATATATATATATATATATATATGGAGTTCAAAGAATTAGGCTCTGGAGCAGAATCTGGATATTTTACTTTTCGAGCTATGCAAGGTCCGAGTCACAAACCCACAATTTGGAAAGGAAAAGTTAGACGACGTTTCGGTCGGGACCGGATCATTATCAAGTCACAGTCGACATAATAGGGTTCCTGGAGGAGCCGAAACTTAGTTTCCTCTCTTATTATTCATTAGTGATTTAATCTTTCTTTAGGATTAATGTTTTTTAGGAACTATATTGATGTTAGGTATATGAAGGGTAAGGTGAGTTGACTTCACGAAACAAATTACATCGCTATCTTCAACTTTTATAACGTCAGACTGATTGCAGAACTTTGACTCGGGTATAGCAAGCCTTATATCGCTTGTCAATCATCATCGATCTCACTGGTAAGACCATCAGCCGAAAGGCCTCTGGTCTGGGACCGGTCCGCTGGCACAGTGATCTTCCAGTACAAGAAAAGATTTAGTTTGAATTATGGGAAAAAGATATCTTTTCCTTTTTTCCTGAATAGTTTTTGTTCCTCTAGTACACGTTCAGAATGTTATGGGAGCTTCAATCTGCCTTTGCAATTTGGTTATGAGTATTTCTAGCTTCGGAGATGGAGCGATGACCTCCGGAATCAACGCGTAGATTTTATCAGGATAAAGAGAAACTAATTAAAGTTTCACACATAATTACCAACAAATGTTTGACCTCTGGAAGTCTGACTATAAAGACTTGGTACTACAACATATACTCCTGTAGAGGGATGCCTTGAAGCTCGAGGTACCCTCCCAGCCTAGTCAAACCTGATTACCTCAGGTGCCTCATGATCCCTCAGGGTTTAACGAGTCCCTATGACTATTATAATAAGCCAGGAAATGCAGAAGGAAGCAATATATAAGCCAGAATGAAGGGAAAACCGTAAAGAGCAACACATATTGCAATATAATGGCCTCTGAGAGCAAGGTGTCATTCTTATGGCATCAAGATGTATAACCCTTCTTAGTACACTTGCAGTTTATCTGCAGATGGATGGTGATAGCCTGATCACTCTGGGTGCTGGTTCTCGCTGGTACATAGCCCAACGTAGGCACCATAGCCCGGCTGATTAGGAGCTTGCTAAGGATACACAAAACATATTTCACACGTGAAATATATGGTGAAGGTTCTCGTTATGTCACCCTAACTCGATGGGAGGCGGCCGGCGTGTTTAAAAATAAGCAGAAGCTAATAAAACAGAAGAACGAAAGAGACAGACACATTATTAAAAGTGAGACATTACCATAGGAGGTCCAGAAGTAAAAGTTAGTAAGACGCGGGGGACTTGGGCGTCGACAAAGACTCATCCTGTCAGCTGCCACACTGACCACACTGACACCTGCCACACTGACACCATAAACGATACACTGCCTCTAATTATCGTCTCCAACCAATGGTGCAGATGGGGAAGGGGTAAGAGCCGCGATGGGTTAAATTCCACAGCAATCGTGGCGATCGCCCAAGATGGTATTATCTTACGGAATCACATGCAACAGCACAAACGGATGAATTAGTATTCTCTAAGTTGTTCACAGGCAACACAAGACTTATTTATTAATGTGGTATCTTATGGGATCACATGAAGCAACATAAGACAGATGTATTAATGTGTGTGTTATCTTAGGGGAATAAATTCAGCAACATAAGATGAATGTATCAATGTTCAAAGATCACATGCAACACAAGAGACGAAGGGTGGGGCTAGTGGACAAGGCGGCTCAAACTGCACCCAACTACACGCATCAGTCAACTATTTTTAACAAGCACAAACAATCATCTGCATGCACGACACCATTATGACACTGACGAGGGTGTGAGTGCGGGCAGGTGGGGCATGCTGGGGATGGGTGACGCCGTGGTGCTGGTGGTGGGGATGGTGACGTTGGCGGTGATGGTGACGGTGGTAGCGGTAGTGTGGGCGATTGTAGAGGCGGTGATGGTGGCTGTTGCGATGGTGGTGGTGGTGATGGTTGTGGCAGAGGTACTGATGGTGGCAGAGAAGTTAGTTATAGTGGTGGCGGAGAAAAGTGCGCTAGTGCTAGTATAGAGAGTGAAGGGGAAGAGTGCCACTCACACTCAGATTTGTAGCTAACTGAGAGTGCCACATTTGCTGGACGCTGGCCGCCAGTCCTTACCCCGGCCCATGTTGCCACCACGTATTTATATCACAAACTCTGAGTTTTCCAAAAAATCAAGCAACTCGTCAACAAACATAACTTTATCTTAATAATTTCTTATCCTCCACTCATCAGCAAATAGAATAAGAAATGTTCTTTATCACCAGAATGTCACAGACGTACATATCGTATTTAAAGAGTAATGAATTCCTTTGCATAAGTCAATACTTTAAAAGCCTAGATTATATTCAGTAGATTCATAAGGGTCGTACAGCTCCTAAGGAATATTAAGGGAAGGGGGCATCTTCCAAGAAAGGGAAAGGAAACTTCAACACAGCCCTTCTGAAGAGTTAGACACCTAGAAAAGACAGAAATTTAAATAACTATGGTTGGATGACCATTAACATTGGGCATGCCGCTAGTACCTCAAAAAGAAAATGGGCGTATCAGATCTGAAGAGATGGAAAATGTGCAGAGGTCGTATACTTCTGCTTAGATTCAATAAAGCATTAATCCATTTGGAAACTCCTCAAAACACCTAAATTTTTCCATCTGGAACTGAGATAATGGACTTCACACTGCTATTGCAGCTTACTGGAGGGAATTATATAGAGGCCATGGATGATACTAGAAATATTGCCGGAACACACACACAAAAGAAACTGGACAGCTTCTATAAGTGCCAGATCATCCTGGTTGTGATAGCTGTGTGTGCCGCAAACACAAACAGCTTGGAGGACCAAGAGGTCAACATTAAGGCCTAGTCTACTTGGAGGGTATTCCGGGGATCAACGCCCCCGCGGCCCGGTTCACGACCAGGCCTCCCGGTGGATCAGGGCCTGATCAACCAGGCTGTTACTGCTGGTCCCACGTCGTCCAACGTAAGAACCACAGCTCGGGTGATTCGGCACCAACTTTAAGTATCTGTTCAGGTCTCAGGCCGAGCCGTAGGGTCAGAGCCCTCGAAACTGTCCTGGACATGAAACATGAAACATGAAACATGAGTACATGAAACATGAGTACATGAAACCTTTTATTTTTATAAACTTGAGGAACCAAAGATCGTGGCTACCACGATGCTGGTTATTAATTTAGAGCGGCTAAGCTTGACGGCTTGCCTGGCATTATCAAAGAGGCTGGCTCAGCTGTCTGAGCCAGCAACGCTCGTTTCGTGGTTTCCTGTTTTACTATCTCGAGAGTAGAGATTCTAGCTCACGTTTCTTCATACTGGCAGATAAACTGGCGATACGACCCACCAGGCGATTGGAGAAAAGCACGCTAGGGAGTAAGTCATGACAGGATGCTGGTGGACTCCAGTGGAGGCAAGATAACACGCCACACACACACACACACACACACACACACACACACACACACACACACACACTGAACATGATACACGCAACGACACAAGAAAGAGATGGTGAAACTACTTCGCTAGATACCTCAAAGGCAATGGGAATATACAGTCTGTGGGTTGAGAGGGAGTGTAAATACTTTGTGTACCGTCAGTTAAAATCTACTGCTCACTTTAATATAGAGTTACTACCAGGTAGCGTTAAACTACAGACCAGTGTCATTGACATGCATCCTATATAAAGTAATGGAGAAAATAATCTAAGAGTAGTGAAGCAACTGGAAGGAAGTGGGTTCATGAACACCAAAAAACACGATTATAGAGATTCCAAATCCTCTCTTGCATGCTCAAGTTCTACGACAAAGTAACGAAAATAGGGCAAGAAAGAGGAAGAGAGAGGATATGTGAATTCCACATTCTTGAACTGTGCCGCATTGAAGACACTGGGACAAAAGCTGGAGGAGCAGGCAGGCATAACAGGGAAAGCCCAAGATAAAGACCCAGAACAGTCGTGTTTTATTCCACTAACTTGAACTTAAGTTACCCTTTAAAGAAATATGGTGTCGTGAACAGAGTTCTACCCTGCTGTCACAGTTCCGAGACTAAAGAGGGGCAGTTGTGCACACAAAATACTCTCTCATATCTACCACACTCCTCGCTTCTTATCTACCTTAAAATGAATTCGTCGTTTTTATTATGGGAATCTATCTTGTGACGTTTTGAAAGACATTGTTCCTTTTCAGTCTCTTTGAGGTGTTTATCAATTTATTCTAACTTATTTAGCGAAAATAAATGAGTGTACCGTATTGAAAATGTCAGTCCCGGACTCCAGTGATTACATAAGTCAACAGAAAACGGAGTCGTAACACCGAAGGAAATGGGAAATCTTCGTAAACAACGAGGCATGAAAATGTACATTAAACCTCTGCCTTAGCCTGTGTTTCCGGTACATGTACAGTATGTGTATGTACTTTTACCTAAAAGTAACATTTATTTTTTGTAAATATTTTGAAATTAAACAAGGAGAATTTTACGGAAAATAATTTGTCTTGGGCTAGTGTTTAATGAAGATATCCCGTAATCCTGTCTTGGGGATTTCCCAGGTTATGAAGATGTTTTTTCAATCTATATTTCACGGCCTGAAAGGGGGATTTCCCGGCCTATACGGGGGATTCCATTGCCTATTAAAGAGATTTCCCGGCCTATACGGGGGATTCCATTGCCTATTAAAGAGATTTCCCGGCCTATGAGGGGGGATTTACCAAATATAAAGAGGATATGTCTGGTAAATGGACACAGATGCAACTAATGGTAAGTTTTCCATTACTGAAGAGGGTTTACCAGACTATACATGTAATTCTTAAAACTATACAATTGTTTTATTGCTTGGCGGTATAAAGGGCATTATTTTTTCCAACTAGAGGTGACTCAGGGTTTAACAGAAATTTCGCGGATAAATCGGAGATTCCCAGCCATATCAAAGAATTTTGGAAGGCAGAAAGAATATTCATTCCGACAATATGGATGAAATGACTCAAGTGTATATATTTTGAACACGTTTCTTGGATACGTTTCGGTCCAGAGACGTAGGTCACCCCCAAATACATTCAGTATAGATGTCCTAAGTGTATGTATGTACTTGTATCCTATCATTCAAAAGAAATTTTCCCCGGATACTTTATCAGCCAGCTTCTGGCCAGGTTTCCTTGCTTTCCGGTTCAACCAAGCAACCATGGATCCAGCGAATTGCAGTATTTCCCAGGATGCATTTGAGTTACACTGTTCAGACGTTAATTTTGGGAGTATGTTCAAAGAATTCTGAATTATTTTGGATATTCTACTTTTTTTTTGGGGGGGAGAGGGTTCTTAATGGTCTGTTGGGCTCTTTGAAGGTCTACTAATTTCCTTGAAGGCCTACTGGCCCCATTTACAAATTCACATGCCTATTAGAGAGTAATTTTTATTAAAAAATATGATATGTTTCAGAACAATTTTGGTTATTATATATTACAGCTAAAAAATTTAACGAGTTAATGATATTCCTATAACTGAAAACAAGCTCTAAACCTGTACGTGTCATAGAGGTGAAGATGTTAAGGTAACAATGAACAATATCCAAAGTCCCAGAATATATAATGTTGTGAAAATGGCAAGCAGTACCATCGGGTTGGTAAGAAACATAAGCAACAGTTAGGCAACTTTATTCCGAAACGTTTCGCCTACACAGTAGGCTTCCTCAGTCGAGTACAGAAAGTAGGCAGGAGCAGTAGAGATGTGAAGACGATGTAATTAGTCCATCATCCTTGAAGACGTAGAATTGAGGTTGTCAGTTCCTCAGCCTGGAGAAGAATTCTTCAGGAATAAAGATACCTAACTGTTGCCTATGTGTCTTGCTTACCAACCTGTCGGTATTGTATACCATTTTGATATTCAGAACCGACGGGTTATATGAGCAAAATTTTTGTGCCTAAACGGTAGGCTTCTTCAGTCAAATACAAAGGAGATAGAAGCAGTGGAATGGTAAAGATGATGTGATCAGTCCATCGCCTATTCAACTAAATAGTTATAACTATGACTATAATTTTTAAAAGGTGGACTGGTAAGCCAGCTGAAAGCCTCGGTCAGATAACCACGAGCTCCTGCGGCGGGTCATCATATGAACAGGACCCGCATCAGGAAACATTTTTCCTGTTTCCTGAAGAACCTTACCTAACCATACCCCCGGTCGGGATTGAACCCGCGGTCATAGTCTCAAAACTCCAGCTGGAGTTTTGAGACTATGACCGCGGGTTCAATCCCGGCCGGGGGTATGGTTTGTTTGCAATCGTGTCATTACGATTTCTTGAGTCAACCTTACCTAACCTAACTATCGCCTATTGTGTATACGGGCAAAACGTTCCGACAATAAAGATAGCTAGCCGTTGCACGTGTATCTTGATCATTTACAGAACTTTTTTTTTTCCTACAATCTTCAACTTGTCGGTTTTCAAAACCATTTATCACATCTGATACAAGGAATTCTTCAATACTTGTCCAAGCTTTGGACGAAGACCTACTTACACTAATGGTTGGTTCCACTGTGATCCCGCCGCCTCCTGCTTCCACTCACCTGACTTCAGTATATAAACCACTTCTCCGGCCATATGCTGTACTTTTTGCAAGAGTGATGAGCTGAACACATCGATTCCAGGCTGAAGGACTGATTACCTCAAACTCCTCCTCTCCTTACCCCTTTCTACTTTGTATTGGACTGATGAAGCCACTGCGTGGCGAAACGTTTCCTTAATGAAGATTCACATATGTTGCGTGTCTTAATCTTCTACTTGTGGCTCGTTTCAGGGGATTTCTTGTTTCCGTGGCCAGGTTCGGGGTTAGGCCTCCCTGATGATTTCCTGGTCAACGAGGCTGGTCTTTTTGGTTGCTCCTTGGCCCACATATCCCACACAGCTTTAATTTTACCTTAGATGAGTTCCGAGGTTTTTCTACCCCCAGAGTTCGGCCCAGGGCCAGGCTCGTCTGGTGCTTGCGTGGTCAACCAGACTATTGCTAGTGATGGCCCGCTGAACCACATTCCCACACATCCTGGGTGACCTGGCACACCACTAAGTTTAGTGATCTTGTCTCTTCAAGAATCTTGCCATCCACCAAAATTTCTTTTTTCTTCACAGTTGTTCGTGCATTCTAAGGCTCCCCTTCCCCCATTTCCTTGAACTCAAAACAAGCAAACGGACCAAGAACACTGCCGAGGCTTAATACGTGTTTGGATATAAAAAAAAAAAAGTACCCTGGTACAACTGCCAGATCTGCCTTTCCCCCTTGTCCGTGAATGTGTAAGGACACGCATAATAGGAGCACCGTCCTTGCCCTAGAGACGCACTTAAGGACAAGGACTTTTCATCGACACAGCGACACATGGGTTTACTCGGTCTAAACGCTTCTTATGAAGTGCAATCATCTCTAAACGCTTTTTACCCACTCCAAGCTTTAGTGTGTGTTATATATATATATATATATATATATATATATATATATATATATATATATATATATATATATATATATATATATATATATATATATATATATATATATATATATATATATATATTATAGTGTAGTGTATGCTCATAAAGAGAGAAGTGTCGACGTCACAGCCAAGTGTCATCATGAGAGAGAAAGAAAAAGACGGCGATATATTTCTAAGTATCTTAGTTTATTTTCTATAAGATTTTACTCAATTTTTCCCATTAATATGAAGTTTAGTGAACAAATCTGATTAAGGATGGGGGACGTTAGGAGAGGGACAGGTGAAGAGATGAAGAGGGATGTGGGAAGAGCGGGTAAAAAAATTTCCCCACTCACCTGGAGGGGGGAATCTCGTCAGGAGTATTGAGATGTGGAGGAGAGGTTAAGGAAAAGGAGCGGGAAGAGAGGCGGGAGAGGAAACGGAGGAAGGGCATAGAGATGGAGGAGGGGGAGAAGAGGGAAGGGGAACCCTCAGCACCAGCCAGAAGCTTCTTGTCAAACCCTCAAGGTCGCAGGAGATGACGGCAGACAGGTATAATTTGTCTGGCTATTTGTGATAAGGCAGCTGGTGATATGTTCACAAGGATGTGGCTGTAGCGTAGACTGAAGCTATTGTTTACCTGTTTGTCTACTATCTGTCTACTATCTATATTTCCTGGGATCATCGCCCCCCGGTGCCAGGTACCAGACCACGCCCTTTGACGTCTCCCCACATTTCCCTCTAAATGAAAACACTTCGAGTTGCTTTACCGATGAGATCAGAATTCCACCACATCTCTTGCCTAAAATCCTATGAGAGTGGCAACGAGAACAGAGAGACAGAGACAGAAAAATATCTTTCCCTCGGTTTTTCGTTTCAATTCCTTGGGTAATTTCCATCGCGTCGTGTTGAGTTTTTAGTTTCATACCGTTCCGCTGACTGGTGAAGGCAGCCTCTTACTGCCCCTAACTCTGCCACAAATCCCTTACTGCCCTCAACTCTGCTGCCAACCACTAACTGTTCTCAGCTCTGCCACCAGGCTCTTGCTGCTCTCAACTCTACCACCAGGCTCTTACTGTCACCAAACTTTTTACCACTAATACACTTCCTTGTTACATCACAACTTCTGAAGCCAGTTTATGATATGCATTCGGCTTCGAAGTGACATGATGTCTCTTCTATTAAGCAATTAATGTTATACAGTAGACCATAAGTGTCCGGGGCCCAAAACTGTTCAACAGCCTCCCATCAAGCATTAGGGGAATTGCCAATAAACCCCTGGCTGCCTTCAAGTGAGAGCTGGACAGATACCTAAAGTCAGTGCCGGATCAGCCGGGCTGTGGCTCGTACGTTGGACTGCGTGCGGCCAGCAGTAACAGCCTAGTTGATCAGGCCCTGATCCATCGGGAGGCCTGGTCATGGACCGGGCCGCGGGGGCGTTGATTCCCGGAATAACCTCCAGGTATGGGCAGCGACAGCCTGAATAAGAAAGTCTGTCTTCAGGTCGGGGATAGAACTAGAGAAATCTGCGAAAGGTATGTTGGCAACCTCGATCAGCTGATGTCACAGACTAGAGAGTTCCCACGGATCACCTGTTACGTGTCACGGTATTTACGTTATTGATTAGCTGATTACACTGGAATGCCTGAATCAGTCAGCTGACTGGGTGACTGAACGTTTAAATGGACGAGGTGATAGAGTGCATGTTTATAGCGGTCAGCTGGTAGCCAGGATGAGCGATCATGTTGATCTGCTGATAGCATGATTGAATGTGTGTATATAGATCGTCTGAAGATGTGACTGAACATTTACACAGATCGGCTGACGATGTGCATAAATGTGTACAAGAATCAATTAATGACGTGCTGGACTAGTTGCATAGATCAGCTCATGCATTTGTTACGATCAGCTGATTAAACTCTAGCAGTTTTACGGTGGCCCGTGGCCTGGTGGCAAAGCTCTCGCTTCACACGGTAAGAGTCCAAGTTAGATTCCCGGCAAGGGTTAAAACATTGGGTGTGTTTCCTTACATCGGTGTTATCTATGTTCACCCATCAGTAAAAAATGGGTACTTTGTGTGGGTCACATCCAAGGATAAAATTGATCTAATTTGCCCGAAATGCTCTATATAACAAGCGGTTTTTTATACAGAAGTATGTCATTGATGTCAGAATGGCCTGTATACCTTGTACATGTACTTGTAGAATTATATACTTATTATTATTATTATTATTATTATTATTATTATTATTATTATTATTATCTAATAAAGCTTACCTGTCTACTGCCTTATTAAGTTTAGATTCCACACCAACTTTATGAATGCAACAGATACACAGAGAAAGCACACACACACACACACAGAGAGAGAGAGAGAGAGAGTGCCCTCCAGGCAGGGGGAGAAGTTGGGAACCTACCGGTTAACCAGGCAAACATCAGACAAGCCTGACCCAGGGCCGGGCTGCGGGAGTATGAAAACTCTGGAACACCCATCGGAGGTAACAACAAAATGCAAGGAGGCAGTGGAAAGGTTTATTCCCTAGGGCAACAGTAACAACGGGAAGACCAGAACGAGCCCCTGGTTTACCCGACGGTGTAAGGAGGCAAAAACAAAATGCAATAGAGAATGGAAAAAGTACAGAAGTCAGAGAACACACGAAAATAGGGAGATCAGTCGCAGAGCCAGGAATGAGTACGCACAGGTAAGGAGGGAGGCCCAGCGACAGTATGAAAATGACATAGCATCGAGAATCAAGACTGACCCGAAACTGTTGTATAGCCACATCAGGAGGAAGACAACAGTCAAAGACCAGGTGATCAGATTAAGGACAGAAGGTGGAGAACTCACAAGAAATGATCAGGAGGTATGTGAGGAGCTGAACAGGAGATTTAAGGAAGTTTTTACAGTAGAGACAGGAAGGGCTGTGGGAAGACAGCACAGAAGGGAACATCAAGAGGGAATATACCAACAAGTGTTGGATGACATACGAACAACTGAGGAGGAGGTGAAGAAGCTCTTAAGTGACCTTGACACCTCAAAGGCGATGGGACCGGACAACATCTCCCCATGGGTCCTTAGAGAAGGAGCAGAGATGCTGTGCGTGCCTCTAACCACAATCTTCAACACATCCCTTGAAACTGGGCAACTACCTGAGAAATGGAAGAAAGCTAATGTAGTCCTCATATTTAAGAAAGGAAACAGAAACGAGGCACTAAACTACAGACCTGTGTCTCTGACATGTATTGTGTGCAAAGTCATGGAGAAGATTATCAGGAGGAGAGTGGTCGAACACCTGGAAAGGAACAAGATTATAAATGAAAACCAGCATGGGTTCATGGAAGGCAAATCTTGTATCACAAACCTCCTGGAGTTTTATGACAAGGTAACAGAAGTAAGACACGAGAGAGAGGGGTGGGTAGATTGCGTTTTCCTAGACTGCAGAAAGGCCTTTGACACAGTTCCCCACAAGAGATTAGTGCAGAAGCTGGAGGATCAGGCGCACGTAAAAGGGAGGGCACTGCAATGGATAAGGGAATACCTGACAGGGAGGCAGCAACGAGTCATGGTACGTGAAGAGGTATCACAGTGGGCGCCTGTTACGAGCGGGGTCCCACAGGGGTCAGTTCTAGGACCAGTGCTATTTTTGATATATGTGAACGACATGATGGAAGGAATAGACTCTGAAGTGTCCCTGTTTGCAGATGACGTGAAGTTGATGAGAAGAATTAAATCGGACGAGGATGAGGCAGGACTGCAAAGAGACCTGGACAGGCTGGACATGTGGTCCAGCAACTGGCTTCTCGAATTCAATCCAGCCAAATGCAAAGTCATGAAGATTGGGGAGGGGCAAAGAAGACCGCAGACAGAGTATAGGCTAGGTGGACGAAGACTACAGACCTCACTCAGGGAGAAAGACCTTGGGGTGACCATAACACCGAGCACATCACCGGAGGCACACATCAACCAAATAACCGCTGCAGCATACGGGGGCCTGGCAAACCTGAGAATAGCGTTCCGATACCTTAATAAGGAATCGTTCAAGACACTGTACACTGTGTATGTTAGGCCCATACTGGAGTATGCAGCACCAGTCTGGAACCCACACCTGGTCAAGCACGTCAAGAAGTTAGAGAAAGTACAAAGGTTTGCAACAAGGCTAGTCCCAGAGCTCAAGGGAATGTCGTACGAGGAAAGGTTAAGGGAAATCGGACTGACGACACTGGAGGACAGAAGGGTCAGGGGAGACATGATAACGACATACAAGATACTGCGGGGAATAGACAAGGTGGACAGAGATAGGATGTTCCAGAGAGGGGACACAGGGACAAGGGGTCACAACTGGAAGCTGAAGACTCAGACGAGTCACAGGGACGTTAGGAAGTATTTCTTCAGTCATAGAGTTGTCAGTAAGTGGAATAGCCTAGCAAGTGAAGTAGTGGAGGCAGGAACCATACATAGTTTTAAGAAGAGGTATGACAAAGCTCAGGAAGCAGAGAGAGAGAGGATCCAGTAGCGATCAGTGAAGAGGCGGGGCCAGGAGCTGAGTCTCGACCCCTGCAACCACAATTAGGCGAGTACAATTAGGTGAGTACACACACACACACACACTCGGTATGTTCCAAGTTGCCATCAGCATCCTAGGAAACGAGTTAGCTGGGGAAGGAAAGTGAAAGAGGGAAAATAAAAGATGAGGGAGAGCAAAGGGAGGAAGAATGGTTTTTGGAAGGGAAGGAATTTGAGGGAAAGAAAATGAAAATAGGAGAGAGAAAGTCACAAAATATATGGAAGGGGCAGAGTGAGAAGAGTAAGGTATAAGAGAGAGGTCAGAGATGATAGGAGAGAGAGAGAGAGAGAGAGAGAGAGTGCCCTCCAGGCAGGGGGAGAAGTTGGGAACCTACCGGTTAACCAGGCAAACATCAGACAAGCCTGACCCAGGGCCGGGCTGCGGGAGTATGAAAACTCTGGAACACCCATCGGAGGTAAAATATATCATAAGTAGACCGATGAAATTAGTTCCAGAGACTATAACACTCCATTTTTGTTAATCCATGGTAGTCCGGAGTCAGGCCACTCTTCCCCATGTAATATTATTATTATTATTTACTATTATTTCAATTTTATATTAAGGTACATGCCCATTTTTACATCGACTCCAACAACAGCGAGTACGAACACGGTGTACCATAATACCAGCAGGTACAAATACCATAATAAGAGCGAGTACAAACACGGAGTACCATAATAACAGCGGGTACAAACACGGTGTACCAAAATAACAACGAGTACAAGCACAGTATACTATAACAACGACAGTTATTGTAGGGAAAGTAAATAAAAGCGATATTTGTCCCTCACTGCGGTGCTCTGCTAAAAATTGGCCACACGGGCGGGTGGGTGGGCGGGCGGTGGACTGGGATTACCAACTTTTCACAAACATGGGCGGAGGCCCCATGTCCACATCCGGCCCCACCATGCGCTGTCAGGGCTCTATGTAATAGCCGTTAGCGCTCGTCATTTATATTTAAGAGGAGTTGCCTTGACATTCTTGGGAGTACAGCAAACCATGAGTTGATAGGATGGTATTGGTGGATCCTCGTGGATGATCATCAGTGTCAAGTTGTCGAGGAGACGTACATACGTGTGTGTGTGTGTGTTTGTGCCGCATCTCAGATCCGTTGTTTATTACCTCTTGGTGTATTAGGAATTTTAAAAATGCTTCTAACATCGTTGTTTTAATAAAAAAAAGGCCACGGTTGTGACCAGATCTTGTCCATTTGTAAGATGTAATGAGCCCGTAGCTGGGTTATGGGCGAAAAGTCTATCATTACTTCCCTCAAGTTCGCCTCTCTCTCTCTCTCTCTCTCTCTCTCTCTCTCTCTCTCTCTCTCTGAACAGACACGAGTGACATGTCAGCTTATGCAGTGGCAGCAGCAGTAGTCATTAGCAATGATGTTTACCTTGAAATTACAATAAATATCCTAAACAAAAGACTTTCAATTCCAAGGTAAACAAGACAGTGAAACAGTTAGTGTGACCCCAGGCGCGCCGACCTCTCCCCCGGCTCAGAAATCACTGTGTACGTATGGTATTTGTCGCACTTTTTTAAACAAAATTTGCGGTCTTGGCTTATAAAACAACGATCTCTTGGCCAAACAAATTGACTGGTAACCTGTGACAGGTCACTGAGATACCAGTCATTGACCTACGGCAAGTCAAAGAGGTACCACGACAAGTCACTGGAAAACTTGCTTCGCTGGTAGTAATTTGCTGTTGACGTCTAATATTCCATGTACTGAATAACACCGTTGGGATATGAATGCTCGACTTGGGGGGGGGGGGAGACGAGTCCCCTTACACACACACACACACACACATACACACACACACACACACACACACACACACACACACACACACACACACACACACACACACACACACACACACACACACACACACAAAACACACACAAGCCCAGTCCACCTTGAGACCCGTGTTATCAGCAGTGTGTTTTGCGTTGTTTACTTTATCCTTGTTGGAGGTGGAAGATCAAAAGGCGCCGACCGGAGCCGAGTACAGGACCGCAGAGCCGCCCGCAACGCCGCCAGAATAACGTCAGCAGTATCACCACCTTTACCACCCACGCAAGAGAGAAAAAATGGTGTGCTATGGGAGAACCCTGATGGAATACTTCTTATAAGCTTAATGGACCAAGGACAATCTTAATGAACCGTTGACAACTTCATTGGACCACATATAAACTTAATGGACCACTACAAAGCGAGATGAACCATTAACAGAAACGAAGTCACTAAGAAAAGTAATGATTTATACCTATATAGGCAAGTCACTGAATATTTTGGCGAGTGTGATGGTCGTTTACCTGGAATCGCTTCCTAAGGTCACCGCCCCCGACCGCCCAGTCCCAGACCAGTCCTCCTGATTGCTGACCTGATCAAGCTGTCGTCTCCAATTCAACATATGCATCACAAGCCCACTCATCAGGAACTGCTTTGTGGACTCTTTCATGTTCCCTCTTGAAAACAGTTAAGGGTTTGACTGTAATCCCTTTATGCATGAAGAGAGGAAGTTAAAGTCGAGGTCCTTTAACACTTACTAAGGTTTCTCTGTACTCATCGCTCACCTGTTTTCATTGGCGGTATCCTGTGCTACCTGTGTTCATAAATAGTAATTTCGGTATGCAGGTTTGGTAATTATCCCTCCAGTATCTTGTAAGGGTAAATTATGATATATGTTTCTCGCCTACGTTTTAAGGACTTCAAACACTCCCGGTAATTTAGGATCTTGACTGAGTTTATGCAAGATGTGAAGTTTTTTTGCACATATTCCAGCTCAGCAATTTCGCCTGCCTTGCAGGGGGCCGATAGTACACAGTAATATTTCAGCAAAGAGAGAGTGACCTGACGAGTATTATCAAAAGCTTGGCATTTCTTGTTTTGAAGATTCATTTTCCAGCGCATCATTTTTCTTGCAGCTGTAATAATGGGCCTAAAGACCGTGATGAGCGATGAGGACCACTGCTGGGCAACTAAAAACCATCTTGTGATAAATGGTTTAAAACCGACTAGATGAAGATTGAGAAACTTATGCAATAAATAGGAATCTTTATTGAAGAAACGTTTCGCCACAAAGTGGCTTCATCAGCCCAATACAAATCAGAAAGGTGTAAGGAGAAGAGGAGTTTGAGGTAATCAGTCCTCCTCCTTACACTTTTCTGATTTGTATTGGACTGATGAAGCCACTGTCTGGCGAAACGTTTCTTCAGTAAAGATTCCCATTTATTGCATAAGTATCTCAATCTTCAAAAACCATCTTATTGACCCTTTTGTCTAAAGGAGCCTTAAAAAAGCTTTTGATCCAAGATACTGGATTTATTCACCTGTTTATTGGATCAAATCTGATTACTTCCCATTCCCTAGGCTATCCTGTTCCTTATTCTCATATCAGACATAGACAGAAATGTAAACCACAGCACTGAATAATCTTTTTGCAGACGATCCTAGGATCTGCATGAGAGTGTCATCCATTGAGGACACGGCAAAGCTCCAGAGGACACGGCAAAGCTCCAAGAAGATATAAACCAAGTTTTCCAATGGGCAACAGAGAACAACATGATGTTCAATGAAGACAAATTCCAACTACTCCGGTATGGAAAACTGGAGGAAATAATAACTAAGACCGAGTATACTACAAACTTCAATCACACAATAGAGAGGAAAAGTAATGTGAAGGACCTGGGTGTGGTAATGTCCGAAGACCTCACCTTCAAGGACCACAACAATGCTACTATCACATCTGCTAGGAAACTGATAGGATGGATAATGAGAACATTCAAGACAAGAGATGCTAAACCAATGATGATCCTTTTTAAATCACTTCTTTCTAGGCTGGAATACTGCTGTACATTAACATCCCCATTCAAGGCAGGTGAAATTGCAGAGCTAGAGAATATACAGAGAACCTTTACTGCACGTATAAGTTCCATCAAACACCTTAACTACTGGGAGCGCCTGGAAGCACTTGACTTGTACTCACTAGAGCGCAGGCGAGAGAGATATATCATAACAAACACCTGGAAGATTCTGGAGGGACTGGTCACTAATATGCACACAGCAATCACTCCATACGAAAGCAAAAGACTTGGCAGGCGATGCAACATACCCCCAGTTAAAAGTAGGGGCGCCACTGGTACACTAAGAGAAAACAATAAGTGTCCGGGGCCCAAGACTGTTCAACAGCCTCCCACCAGCAATAAGGGGCATTACAGGAAGACCCCTGGTTGTCTTCAAGAGGGAGCTGGACAGATACTAAAGACGGTGCCGGATCAACCAGGCTGTAGTTCGTACGCTGGATTGCGTGCGGCCAGCAGTAACAGTCTCGTTGATCAAGCCCTGATCCACCGGGAGGCCTAGTCGTGGACCGGGCCGCGGGGGCGTTGATCCCCGGAATGCCCTCCAGGTAGACTCCAGGTAGGCGCTGTGTGACCCCTATAGTGGCATGTGCATTGTTGAGACATACTTCTGATTTCGAAGGCTGATCTACTAAACCAGGCTGTTGCTGCTATCAGCCTGCCTGAAGGAAAAAAAACAGACTGCTGACGCAATCAAATAGCGAGGCAGAGAAGTCGCACAGGAGAGCAAGATTGTCTAAAGATGGCCATGAGACACAGGTTGACATAGAAAACCTTGGCCTTAAGGCCTGGCTGTGATGAATATTTGAAGCAGCGGACCATCAGCAGCAACAGCCTGATTGACCACACAAGCACCAGACGAGCTTGACACAAGGACAGGCACCGGGAGTAAAAAAAATTCTGGAAACTCAAAGGTATATCAAGGTAGCCTAGTGGAATACGGAGTGGCACTTCGTTGAGAAAACTTGTGGTTCTTGGTGACTTTTCTGAAGGTAATGAACCTTGACTTTGTGTGCAGAGATTTCTGTTAAATAGGGAAGGAACGAGAAGCAGCACTAGGAAAATAAGAAACAGTCGAAAAACGAGTAAGAGCAAACAGCAACAGCGGGAGAGGAAAATGAAAAGAAAGAGAATGAGGAAGAGTAGAAAGGAGGAGGAGGAGGAGGAGGAGGAGGAGGAGGAGGAGGAGGAGGAGATATCTACACGAATTGATCTTCACTTTCTGTTCAGACGAACTGGAAGACTGATAATTCTAAGGGAACTTTACGTAACATGAACTTTATGAAGGGTTCTGCCTTTTCCACAATAAACATTCCAACCGGAACACCGGTAGACGTACTTTACATCTGAATATATACTTGTAGAACTTTAAGAGCGCACAAAACAACGTAATGAGCTCGGAAAATGAACTAAAAATAATAAATCATATTAATAATGAGTACGGTGGTGAGTACAGTAATGCATTTCTTACTTGTACCTCAGGACAGAGATAATGAATTCAACAGTGAACTGTGACCATGTATCATGAACTTCCAAGGTGAAATGTGTCCATGCATTACTTTATTGCTTACCTTTAAAAGTCTGTATGACACACACACACACACACACACACACACACACACACACACACACACACACACACACACACACACTTGGAGGTCGAAGATTCAGATGAGTCACAGGGATGTTAGGAAGTATTCCTTCAGTCAGAGTTGTCAGGAAGTGGAATAATCTGCAAAGTGAGGTAGTGGAGGCAGGATCCATACATAACTTTAAGAAGAGATTTGATAAAGCTCACGGAGTAGGGAGGAAGTGACCTAGTGGTGACTATTGAAGAGGCGGGGGCAGGAGCCATGATTCGACCCCTGCAACCACAATTAGGCGATTAAAACACACACACACACATCAGTATAAAAACTAATAATGGGTATGATCGCCCTCTGAGAAAAGTATTACATAACTGCAAAAATTTCCTGCTATCTATCCCAGTATACCTCACGAGAGAGAAAAAGAAATTTGTCTTAGAACTACTGTTATCTTGCCTTCCTCTCTCGCTTTTTTCAGTTTTATGCAGTGAAGGTGAGTATATGAGATAGGATGTTGGAGAAGCTTAAGAATGAATCATTATTTTTAGCGTCAGAATGGTTTAGAGGTGTGAATTGGGACGATGTGGGAGTGAGTGATTTGGAAAAGTGGGAGAGTTGAAAGAATGTGGGTTTGGGATGGGTGGAAGTAGAATAATTTTGGCTATATAAAGAAAATAGAATTTAGATAAAAATACTAAGCGTTAAGATGAGGCTGTGTACCACGTCAAAAAACTGACGTTATGAGAATGTGTTGTATGTAGAAGAGGAAAGCAGCACGTTTAGGGTGGTCCCACTTTTTATATTTTGTCGCTGCAGCAACTAGCTTATTGCGCATCCCATATCAATCTAGTGGTAAGTAGGGCAAGAGCATATGGATATACAAAAGGTCAATGAACTAAGTCCCAGAAAAAGTTACCAAAAGCACATTCGAATATTTATCTACAATTTGTCTTACCTGTTAAAGGAAATTTAGGATATTTCCTTTCCTTTGGTTTCGAGAGTTTTTCCACTCCTACAGCCAAGCTCTAGTCCAGGCGTATCTGGCTCTTGTCTGGTCAACCAGGTTGTTGCTGCTGACGACCCTCTGGCTCAATATTCCCAGGAAGATACAGTACTGGATATCTTTTCTACATTAAGAAAATAGTTCCACACACCGCACAAACAGCATAAGCATGCAGACTTACCTTTCTGAAGAAACTCTAGATGTTGCCAGAGTATATCGCCCATGAAGGGCGGAGTGCGGGCGAGGAAGGAGTCTCTGCCCATACCCACCAGGTCACGTCCTTTCATCTGAAACTCGTGCACGGACACGCCCTCCAGGCTGAAGTCCTTGATGGCCCACATGAGCCACTGGCGCACGTGGTCCTCAGACCACTGCTTAGGATCTGTAAACACACACAAGGGGTCATCGTCAGCATCTTGGCTCAACACTACCAAATCTAGTTTATATTCAAGGGGAAGTGTTAAACCCCTAAGGGGTCATGCGGAGCCTGGGGAAATGGGAAGTATTTAGGTTTGATCCAGGGAACGGGAAGGCAGTTCCAGTTCCTTGGATCAAGAGTCCTTCAGCATTAACCCATCCCTTCATTGAACAGGAAAAGTCATAGTTTTCTCTCTCTCTCGCACCTGGCTCACAATTTTCGTTTATAAGATAAATTAGTTTTATTGGTACATGAAGTCGACTGTGTATCACATGAAACTTTTCTTCCTATAGTATATAAGGGGATAACAACAATATATTGTAATTTAAATATGAAGGATAACAAGATAACTGGAGTGATTTGTTTGTTATACTTGAGAGCTGGCAAGTAGGGATAATTTATCAATTGTTATCATATAAACAGCAGCTGGCTGCTGTGTTGATCCTTGGGTGAGGGGTACGTCGCTCACCCCTCCCCTCACACCCCCCTTCCCTCACTCGCACCCCTCTCCTCACACACCTCTCTCACTCACACCCCTCCTTTCACTCTCGCACCCCTCCCCTCATTCTCTGACCCCTTATTCAACTTTCCCCTCTCTCCCACCCCTCACTCTCACCGTCTCACTGCCTAACCCCTCCCACTCTTCTCCTTCCGTCACCCTATTTACTACCCTCTACCACCACCTTCCTATCCTTCCCCCATCACTGTCTTCTCCCTCCCCTCATTCTTTCACTTTTTCCCCTCACTTTTCCCTACTTTCCTTATCCTTCACCTCCTTTCACTATCCTCTTTCCTTACTCTTTCTCTGCTTTACACTCTCCCTCTAATTCTACCCTCCCCTCCCCTCATTCCCCCAACCCCTACCATCGTTCTCTCCCCTTCACTGCTTCAACCATCTCACTTAATCACCCCTCCCTTACATCCCCTCCCTGTACTTCATAACTGCCCTTCTACCATCGTTCCTAATACTTACTCTCTCTCTCTCTCTCTCTCTCTCTCTCTCTCTCTCTCTCTCTCTCTCTCTCTCTCTCTCTCTCTCTCTCTCTCTCTCTCCTCTCACAGGTGACCAAGGTTCAGTCAATATTAACGTCCATCACACCACTAGTGCCTTGTTATGGGATAATGGTGCCGCCGCCATAGTGGCACAGGTGCCGCTACACTACCGTCGCCGCCGCCTCCACCACCACCGCCACCACCACCACCGCCACCACCACCACCACCATTACCACCAGAACGTTACCGCCGCCTTTTAACACAATAATCTGCTTTATCCTCACTCAATATATTTCTAATACATCAGTTAAGATATGTTCAGGCACTACTCTCATGAAGTTCAACCTCGCCTCTCTCACTCCCAAGCTCTGGAGTCACTACCACTAACATATCTCTGACAATACCTTCCCCACCACTCAGCATCAGTAAACAGGTCCTCATCATCCCCCCCACACACACTACACCTTAGCAAGTCTATTTAGGTACAGTAAACATAAGTACAATTATCATACATAGTGTGAATTACCTAGGATAACCCTAAAAAAGATAGTGACTTATTTCCATTGGAACCTTTCAGTTTCGATAGTTTTTACACACACACACACACACACACACACACACACACACACACACACACACACACACACACACACACACACACCATAAGCAAGATGACCAGAACAGAGAGGGGAATGGATGAGGGAGAGGGAGAGGGCCAGGCCTGGGCACACCAGTATATATACGGGCCCGGGCACCCTTGTATTTAAATGAGGGGGGAAACCTGACCCCGGTAGTACGCACATCCAGTTTCCCCTTCCTCCCCTCCTCTCCGAGGGCAGAACACCCACAGAACTCCCAGACCAACACACAAACCAGAACTGTGGCAGAAGACTACACGATGCATCACTGGACGGAGCGAAGCACCAGATGAGGTATGCAAAAGAGAAAGAGAAACATTTGGGAACAAACAAAGGGTGACTACACGAGCACCTTCAATGGATGGAGTGGCCGGCCCTGCTACAGTGACGAGCTATTGTGTGGTTGTTGTGGGTCTACAGAGGCAGGCAGGGGATGAGGGACAGGGGAGGGGATGTACCATGAGGGGCCAGGCAGTGATGGGAGAGAGCCAGCCAGGCATCCCCAGCTACTATTATTAATTATCCGGTGATCTGTGTGTTTGAGGCTGTTTTATTTTTCTGTGCTGTCTGCGGTGAATATTTTGCCTGGTTTATCTGTGGAATATATATTATATATATATATATATATATATATATATATATATATATATATATATATATATATATATATATATATATATATATATATATATATATATAATGTGAGTGTGTATTTATAATTTGTGTGTGTGGTTCCTGCTTGCTTGTTAATATAACAATCTCAGATCATCCAGGCTGTGATGGATAGGCGGGGGGAGGATGCAGCCAGCAGCAACACAATCACCACAAAAGCCTGGCCCAGGGCTAGGCTGCAGGAGTAGGAAAACTCTAAACCCATCAAAGGTAAAGTAAAGGTATAAGGTTATATGGGTTATTAAATGCCTGGATCTGGAGAGTGAGAAGCAACGAAATCTAACCTAGAAAGGAAGAATTCCTTTGAACAAGAACCCTCCACCAGCAACAGTTCATTCTCCCGTCTTTCCCTGGGAAGGGAATTATTGCCGTTATGTCTATTTGACTTTCAGTTTAATGAGTACCCTTCTGTATCTTTGGTAGTCCCAGTACATCATCGGCATCAACAAGTCCCATCGGGATCAAACATGCTTGTCTATCCATCTGTCAACCACAAGAACATCACGCTTTACCAGCATTGTTCTACTGTCTACCAGCTCGGGCTGGCACTGTTCAACTTTAACCCCCATCCTCCGTGATGGAATAAGAAAGGAAAAACAGCTTTTGTTCGCGCTGAGTAGCTATTTTATAGAATAAGGTAGCAACATTGCCGGTGCATCCAGTTTTCTTTAAAACATTTAACTAAGAGAAGACATACACTTGTTAATAACATTTCCTCGACTATCTGCAAATGATCGTTAAAAAAAATAACAATAAACTCTAAGTAAAAACCCAACACTTAACATACCGTGAGGAAGGAATGCCACAAAATAATAAATATAAGTCTGGGAAAGAAATAATTACTGAGAATCTGGGAATGAGATGACGTGGAGTGGTTCATGGGATACTGTACGAACAATGAAAGCGAGATGAGAGGGAGAAAAATGGGGGAGAGAGAGAGAGGAGGTAAACGACAGAACTGAAGAGGATTGTGAGAGGAGTTACGAATAGACGGGAACAATAAATGAGAATAAAGGAGAGAGTTTCTTTATTATTGCAACATCGTACCTTACTGCTTTCTCCCTCCCTCTCTCCCTTGCCACCCACAACCCCCATTGTTTTCCTACTACTCTCCCTTCTATCCACCCACGTTGTTCTTCCCTTCATCCTCTCCCTCTCTCCTGTTCACACTCCCTTCATCCCCATTCTCTCCCACTCACCCTCATCTTCCCTTCACTGCCATCCTCCCCCACCCAATCGCCTCCATTCTCCCTTCATCCTCGCCCTCTTCCTATATATCCACCCTCTCTCTCCCACTCCACACCCCCTTTCCCACACCCTCCCATCTCCCCCCCCCTCCATCCCTCCCTCTCTTCAAACTCATTATGACAATTAAACAGTTACAATTGCCCCCACAAGGGCCGTCATGGTGAGTGCTGCCGAGCCCCTCTCTCCCTTATTCCTCTCTCCCAACACCAACACTCAGTGAAATGTTCACCTTTCATCTCTAAAGTTCAGCTTTCCTACCTGAACACATGTGTTTCTCGACCATGTGAGCGAGAAGATAGAGGAGTCTTCTTGCCCCTAATGCAAGGGAACCTTTGGGACCAAAATGGGACAGAAAAGGTGGAGTGAGTTTTACATACACATGTACATAATAAATACGTACATAATTGTAACACATTCCCATGTGCTCAGATTGTGGGCGCGAGCGAGTGCGCTCACAAATCTCAGAGAGTACACACACACACACAAGATGCATGGGCAAGTCCCAAGTCTTTTTCATCTTGCAATAAATAGGTACCTAGGTGTTGACTCAGGTAAAATGCACCCCGAGGATAACATTTAAATACATTACTCTGCACCTGTACACCATTATTCTTTTGGAGAGTTATTGAATCCCTAACTCATATGAAGAGAGATCTTGTGATAAAATACTGCTGACGTAGCTCCAGAGGCTTCTGTAGATAGCAACAAATAGGACAATGCAGAAAAGTAATGGGAAGGTGTCACCATAAAACGATAGCACCAGAGTACCTCGGGGGGGGGACTTTTATCAACCCATTCTAACTACAACTTCTCTGGCGACGTAACATCTTGTTGGACAGTGATCGCTACAATGCTAAGCTCATTAGAAAAATGTAAACAGAAAACGGTTGCAATAAACTAGTCTAATTACAGGAATGACCAGAAAATTGGCTCCTCTAATTCAACCCAGATATGAGAAGCAGTAATGGCCAATCCATTCTCATTTGACTACGTCAGTTTCTATACGTGATCAACGTCAGTTTCTTAACTTTTCTAGTTCCGTCTCCCCCCCCCTCATTACATTAACCTATAAAATGTATATTTAACCATTAATATGCAAAATGCGAGATGTCTGGAAACGTGATGGTCGAGGAAAAGCACGGAACGTGGAATTTTGAACGTTTGTCACCCATACCTTTGATATATCTTTGAAGAGTTTCGAGAGGTGCTAGAAAGGGTGGAAATGAGAGAAAAGTAAAGGAAGACAAGACTGAACCCATCCTGACATCAAGATGGTTAGTTACGGAACTGTGAAAACTGGTCGACGTCGAGTGTCTTAAGGAATTCGGTCTAACAGCTCTAAAAGAGAATCTATGAAATACATAAGAAAGTATACATAGTGAAAAACAGATAGTCTGAGAGAAAAAGAAAGGAAGTCAAGACAATATGATGGCAGCTAAAAACGCAAATGAGCCACAAAAACATTACGAAATATCTTTTTTTCCTATGTCTCGGCGAAAAAGTTGAAGAAGCTAGACGAAAAGGTGGATGAGGAGAAAACATCACACACAGTTTAAACACTAGGCACGCTCTGGCTCTGGACAGTTTTCCGTACACTCGGGAGATACATATATACCTAGTCGGAAGACTTATTAGAGCCAACTGGCGATTGGTTAACGCACAGGCCTGCGAGTTTTAAGACTCACTTGGCATGGGTTCAAACTCCACCCGTTCCGTGATTTGTTTTCAATCGTGTTATTACGATTTCGTGAATCACTGTAGATAGATAAGAGAGGCCATAAGCTGTCAACAATAACTGCAAACAAAGCTTGGTGATCAAAATTAAATGAATTCGTAAGGCACTATGGTATAATAGTCTATTCATACTCGAAAGTTCTTGACTTGGAATCCTGGACAGGATGGTATATAAAGATAAGTTTCTGTATACCTGTTACACTCACCTGTAAGAGACATGCGGGTATTAACAGGTCATAGCACCCACGTGAGTTTTTGTTACATACTTGTCTGTGTTAATCATCAAGTCTGACTTACCTGCTGTCCTCCTCACCTAGGAGTAAATAGGTACCTGGGATAGTGAAGCTTGCCTAGAAGTACCTCGATAAACTAAAAGCTTCCTGCTCCCAACATGGGTATTAAGCTTCCCTGAACACACTACTTCCCCCAAACACACACACACACACACACACACACACACACACACACATGCACTCCCTCTCAAGGTCTTGGGAAACCTCGCCTCAGTAACCAACAAGGGATTACTATTGTTGGTATTATTGCATTTTCTGTACCGTCCAGAAACAAGGAACGGTACGGATATGGCAGCTTGTAGACACACTCAGGCATATGAGAAACTACCACCAGAGGGCGTGTTGTGAGAGTAGAGAGTAGTGAGGGTAGTGTTTTGAGAATAGTGTTGAGGGGGCCTTAGGAGGGTGGTAAGGGCGTTGTGAGAAAAGTAAGGATTTTGTGAGGGTAATAAGGGTATTGTGAGAGTAGTGAGCAACGAACGTACACAACCAGCCTCCACACACATGCATACATATACACCCCAACACACACACACACACACACACACACACACACACACACACACACACACACACACACACACACACACACACACGTGCACACTTCCAATACTCTGAAAAACCTAGGTGTGAGTGCACATACATGAAAGCTGATTATACTTGTTAGTCGAGAGGTCACATCAATGTGTATGTCTCCCTACTTGTTGATGCGCACCAGGATATATATATATATATATATATATATATATATATATATATATATATATATATATATATATATATATATATATATATATATATATATGTATATATGCAATAAGATCACAGTAAACAGGTGACTTCAGAATATGCAAAACAACCACTGTGAAAGAATAGAGAAATTCCAAGCGCTTTCGTGACTACTGACATTATTGCAGTTTGGGAAATATGCAGTTCTTTGATAATGTGAGTAGTCACGAATGCGCTTGGAATTTCTCTGTTCTTTCATAGTGGTTGTTTTGCATATTCTGAAATCACCTGTTTACTATGATCTTATTGCATATATATATATATATATATATATACATCGTGCCGAATAGGTAAAACTTGCGATTCTGGGACTGAGTTGGACCTGGCCAGCTTGTGCTACTATGTCAGTTGCCGTGCTCCTTCCTTAGTGAATGGGACCTGAGCTGACTACCTTAAGGCATTGGCTTAAGCCGGTGGGTGAATTGAACCTGCCTCGCATAGGCCAGTAGGCCTGCTGCAGTGTTTCTTCTTCCTTATATTTTTAATTAATTATATTTCATTCAGATAGTTCAGCCTTCATTGGTCTTCTAAGATTAGTCGATTGAAATAAACTTTTGGGTATTAAAGAAAAATCTACCTGTAAATACTCGGTTAATAATGAAGAGATTACCTTTAAATAAACTCGAACATTACCTCCTTTAGAGCAAATCAACTAAGTTGTTTATATATAAACACTATAAAATAACACACTATTAAAAATTTATTATTAAAAGGTGTCACCAAAACAGACTTTTAACTCATCTGATATGCAATAATTAAGGGAACCCAAAGAAAGTTGTTAACGTACCAACTCATACTGATGGATATGGCATAATATAGTTTATGGTGACCCCACAGTTGCCTGATAATGTAAAAAAAAAAAAAAAACACTCACTGATAAAGCTTGTTTCCATTTTTCGTTACCTGACAGTATCTGGCACCTCAGGAGTACCTAGTGAGGCACCAAAGTGCCAACACATTTTTCATCCTTGGCTCCCAGTGTTTGAGAAAACATGTGCTGTCCAATTCAACCTATATACTTGACCTAGATTCTGATGAGGGTTGTGTTTCCATGACATCCCCCCTCCCCTCAGAGGTTTATTTGCATACCCCCAGTACTTTTGCGGAATTATTTTTGAAACTTTTTCTACCATTCAAAGGGGTAATGCTTGCTGTATTTTGGGCACACGTCCCAGCTCTGAGGAGCTGGATGAGATTTTCGCCTTATAATCGGTGATACACACGTAACAACATGTACCTTATATGCCACCTTTATATCAACAATGTATCTCTTAAATCTTTATATATATATATATATATAAACGTCGTGCTGTATAGGTAAAATTGATCAATTAGCAAGAACTCATTTAAAATTAAGTCATTTCTAAAATTTTCTCTTATATATTTAAAAATATATTTTTTCATTTATGGTAATGTAAAAATTAATAATTTTGTATCAAAAAAGCTAAGAAAACTTACCTATACTTATTATAAAAAGCGCAATTTAATTTAGCCTAATCCAACTAAACATATTTTTTTATAAGTTTACAATAATTTAATAATAAACACAATGAAATATATTTTTCTCGTTAGGTTCAGAATGATTTTTGTGAAATTATTGCATACACAAATTTTTGCTTGCCTTATTCGGCAAGAAGAGCGTTGCTTTATAAGCCAAAATAGCAAGTTTTACCTATTTGGCACGACATATATATTGTCATGTCTTGCAATTGTAAGAATTTCCTTCAGAAAGTTAAGGACACTTTCAAGACTCTGTACGCAGTGTGTCAAGCCACACCTTGAGTACACTTCAGCACGGATTTGTCATTTTATTTATTTAGAAGCACTAAACTCGTAGAGGTTATAAAACATTATGTGAACGGGAAACATTTATATAGATCAAAGAAAGTGGAAGGTGGGTTCAGTTTCCTGAATCAAGA
>NC_091325.1:8358221-8383221 GCF_038502225.1 Cherax quadricarinatus | reverse complement strand
AACAGCGCCTGGAACAAGTCACTAATAACTCTCACTTTCGAGAGGTTACGTACCGTCCCGAGTTAATTTTCAAAATGGACCGAAACGTCGTCTTTAGTGACCTTTGGAAAGTAAAGGTTATTTGTGAATTTCCCTCATGATTGTAATGATTATTATAGCTGTGAATTCTCTTGTTTCCCTATCTACATGATTATCAAAAAAATTTCAGATATTGTAGTGGTCTCACTGACGTTAATAATGTAGAGTTTAGAACTGGTGACACATGTCGACGTATTGAATTGATAACGCCATTAATGATGTACTGAAACGACGTCATCAATGCCGACTTATCGAATCGATAATGTCAGTAAATGCCAACATTTCGAACTGATGACATCAGTAATCTCAGCGTTTCGAATTGATGACATCACTATTGTCGATATATAGAACGAATAATGCGAATAAATACAGACTAAATCTAGTAAAAATCTTGGTTAATCTCTTACGGCAACCATGACAGAGAACAGTGTATATCAGAATTATATGAATAAGCGCTAAAAATATTGAATCATTTAGCAGCTGATAATCTGGAGGTGCTCAGCATTAATCCAGCGAAGGGGAGAGCGTCTCCAATTCCTTAAATCAAGAACCCCTCACCCGAATTAAGGCACTAGTCACTGAAAGGTGATGTGAGAGTGGACTCAGTCAACGGTTGGCTGCTGCAGTAGTAATAGCAATCGGTGTTTTATGATGAGAGATGTGATTGATGTAGTTGTGGAAGTAGTAATAGTAGTGGTAGTAGTAGTAGTAGTAGTAAATATTTTTGTCAATTAGCTTTAATTTAGAATGAAAGACCAGATCAGCTTGGAGAGAAACCTTCCTTAGCAGTAGTAGTGGTAGTAGCAGCTGTGGTAGTGATAGAAAATAGTAGCAACCTTGTGCCAATAGTAGTAATAGTAATTTGGTAGCAGCAGTAGTAGTGGTGGCGGTTGCAACAGTGGTAGTAATAAGGAAGAGATTAAAACAAATGTTAGCTGGAACAACAACAACAATAAGCAATCTCTTACCTCACACGTCATTAACACACAATACATAACAATTATTGCAACACCTCTCTCCCCCCCCAACCTCCCCTGCCACCCATTTTACCCCTTCCCCTCTTCCCTCCCATGTAACCCCCCCCCTACCATTCCCTGCAACCCAGGCATCCCCTACCATTTGGGTAACTACCACCACCACCCAAGTAACTCCCTCCTCCAGGTCACTTCCCCCCTCCCACTGGTAACCCCGGTTCCCCTTCCACCAAACTCCCATCAGAAAAAAACAAAGACTAACCAGTTTTATCCCTGCCCTGAAGGCACCGCCAGAGGAATATACACAGATAACTTTGTCTCATTAAAGACTCCCTTACCCCCAATCCTATCCCTTCTATCCTCCTCCTATCCTGGTGACACCATCAGCCGGGAGGGTTCTTGATCAGTCTTTCCCTAATGTACCTCATTCCAAGGTTCTTTCCCTGGCACCACCCACAGGTATACTATAAGAATGAACCCTTCATGCCGGTAAAGGGATACCTGAAAGATGCGTCCGGAAGGGTCAACGCCCTCGTGGCCCGGTCCCAGACCTAGGGTCTTCATAGGAACTGGAGCTACCCTCCTCTTGGATAGAATCTGATTATTTCTTATTCCCCAGGGACTGTATGATTCCCAACGGCTCTGGCGCTCACCCATGGATGTATTAGTAAGCTACAGATCCCAGATAATTCCTCATGATAATCGGTTCTTATAAACGTCGTAGCACATTTCAAATAATTCCATTTGATAAAATAATAGGTTCTTATTAATACCATAAATACCATAGCTTAACGTTTGAAATAATTCCACTCGATAATAGGTTCTTAAGAATACCATAAATACCATAGGACATTGTTTCAAATAATTCCACTTGATAATTGGTTCTTATAGCTCATCGCTTCAATTAATTTTCAAGGTAGCAGCTCCCATAAAAATTCTGAATTGCTTAAAACAATAGGGCTAAAAGAAAAGAAATAAGATAATCGTTTAAAAATATAATTGTATTCACAGGGAAGCATAAAACCCGTCGGAGGTCGTACAGGTTCTGGGGATTTAGGGACTGGGAAGGAATCGGGGTCGTTTCAAGGGAAGGATCAACAGGACTTCGGGGATACTCGTCTGGTTCTTGCCTAATGCTTGTCTAATGCTTGTCTGGTGCTTGTCTGGTGCTCGTCTGGTGCTCGTCTGGTGCTAGTCTGGTGCTCATCTGGTGCTCGTCTGGTGCTCGTCTGGTCTAATGCTTGTCTGGTGCTTGTCTGATGCTTGTCTGGTGCTCGTCTGGTGCTTGTCTGGTGCTCGTCTGGTGCTCGTCTGGTCTAATGCTTGTCTGGTGCTCTTCTGGTGCTTGTCTGATGCTTGTCTGGTGCTCGTCTGGTGCTCGTCTGGTGCTCTTCTGGTGCTTGTCTGATGCTTGTCTGGTGCTCGTCTGGTGCTCGTCTGGTGCTTGTCTGGTGCTTGTCTGGTCAACCAGGAATGTTATATAAATGATTAAGAAAACCGACAAGTTGAAGAATGAGACACTTGTTCAACAAGCGTCATTCTATAGCCAAGAATGTTCTGCTGGAGTCACACCAGCCAAGTGCCATTAGAAACATCTACCGCCGAGTTAAATTCAACTTTTGGTTATAGTTAAGGCTAATAATTCGCAGTTTTCCGAGTTATTCAACTTCAAGTAAATATTCTCTCTCTCTCTCTCTCTCTCTCTCTCTCTCTCTCTCTCTCTCTCTCTCTCTCTCTCTCTCTCTCTCTCTCTCTCTCTCTCTCTCTCTCTCATTCGTCTGTCGAGGTGTCTCAGAGAGCCACAATTAGCCTCACCTTTATTCCAGATAATTGGTGTATTTACCTGGGCAGGTCCAGGTGTTTGGGCCTCTAACAGCCTTCAGCCGACCCACCCACAACACGCACGTAGGCCTACCTGCGCCTCTGCCACGAATGAAAACTAACGATGCCACACACACCAATAACAGGGAGGGGGGAGAGGTGAATACTTGTGTTTTACACGTGCGGCCACGTGTATTGGAATAACCGAAGGGGGGGACGGGGGACGAGGCCGCCATTTTGTTGGTCTGGTCCAGACGGGCGGGGTGTAGGGCAGCCAGCTGGAACCCGCCCTCACCACCGCCACCACCACCCACCACCTCCAACACTTGTGCCCCGCTGTCTCCCTCACTTTCTCCACCACCACCATCTCCATCACTGATTATCTCAAACATTTACCTCGCTTCGTCGGTGGAATAAGCATCGCAATGAACTTCTCCCCGAAGGAAAATAAACTGGAAAATTTAGTGATCGCAAACCGCGTAGTTGGGGGGACGGGACGGGTGGAGAGAGAAAAGGCTTCGCGGCTGCGTCTCCTGGTAAGGCTCGGGTCCCTCTGGAATGGAAAGGGGAAGCAGCATCCTTATCTCTCGCGGGGGAGAGGAAAAAAAAAATCCCGCAGAACACCACGCGCGCGCTCCTCACGGGGCCGGTGGAGCGCATGGGAGGGAGGAAAGGGGAGATAATATATCTAAAAACATCATCACCATTCAAGATAACAGAGGTTAGGTTAGGTTAGATTAGGTAAACTCAGGAAACAGGATAAATGTTTCCTGACGCGGATCTTAAGTCATATGCTGACCGCAGGTGGTTATAATCATAGATTGCATAACGAAGCTCCGTCACCTACTGTGCTGGTCGGACGTGGCACTATGCGTGACAGGCGTGGGCGGCGCTAGGGTGGACTTTTTCGGAATAGAGGCGGCGACCAAGGGCGAAAAGAAGGGGAAGGAAAGGCGAAGGATAAACTTGCAGCAGCTCAGGGCCACTTGCAACAAGCACCACCTAAAGGTAATTAACTTCCGCAAAGCAGTTGCAACAGCTCTTTGTGGCACTACCTTGCGGCCAGCCAGTACCTCTAACTCCCGGCATCTCGTTAACATCCAACTAAATTACATCAACCTTTTCTTTCTCCCTGAGACTGAGGTAGTGCTTTCAGGGCCAAGAATGAGCTGAATTTATGTCCCAGCACTGTGGAAGAGAAACATGTAAATATTTGCTGGGACTTTTATGAAGCCTTCCAATACCACGCAGTCTTCCCGTTTCTTGGAGTTTATCAGTACCTTGCACTCTTCCAGTAACATGCAGCCTTACAGCATCATGCAGTTTTTCAGTGCCTTGCAGTTTTTCAGTACAATGCAGCCTGCCAACACCTTCCAGCTTCCCAATACCTTGCAGAATTCTAGTACTTAGTAGCCTTTCAGTACTTTAATATTTCAGCATGTCTTTCTAACAGTTCCTCAATCTTCCAGTACCTCTGGCCTTCCAGTGGTACGCAGTGTACTGGCACACCTCTGCTTTCCGGTACATTGTAACTTATCAGCAGTTTACAACACTCCAGGATCTCAGCCCTATCTCACTATCTTCCAATATCTTTTGTTCCAGCACCTTGCTGTCTTCTAGCACTTAGTGATTTCCCAGCACCTTACGGATTTTTAACGTATCTCTGCCTTCCAGCACCTCATGGTCTTCCAGCATGTCATAGTTCTCAAGTGCTTACTGCTTTCCAGTACTTCGCTGTACTGCAGTACTCTCGGCCTTCCAGCACCTCGCGGCCGATGTGTCCCTAAAAGTCAGAAAGCTCCTCAACATTACTAGCGTACACCTAGTGTGAACCAGCTACTACATCCATTTCTAAAAACCATGTGACATACCTATGACTAGTTTCGAGCGTTCTTTCCCTCCCTGGCCATGGGCCAGGCTTGGCTGATGCTTGCCTGGTCAACCAGACTGTTGTTGTTGGCCCCCCATTGTCCCACATATCCATTACCTGTCTTAAGGATATTCCGGGGGTGAGCGTTCCCCGATTCAGTCCCTGGCCAGGCCTACCAGCAAGTATTTCTAATTAATGATGGGATGTTCTCTTATTGTACCCGGTGTACCCCTACGTTTCATTGGGTTTATTTTACACTTCTATATATCTCACTCCAGTATGATACTGTCTGTGTTGTTTTGGGACCAGGCCCTTTGACAAACATTAGTAAGCCACCACTCGAGTACAACAAAGTTTCATTTAGACTCCATGACGAGGCCTCAATAAGGAATTTCACAGCAGACCTAGAGATTGTTGACTGGCCTACTGAATTCTCCAATGCCAATGGTATTGACGATTGGACAGACATTTTTCTTAACAAAATACTTAGACTATACAATAATAAATCCTAACTAGTCATAAGTTTGCCTATGATACTCCAATATAGACACCTGTGCCAAAACAAAACCATTCACATTGTTGAACTCACAAATTATGATGTAGTCACTTAGCCTTAATACCATAATCTGTAAGAATTTAATGTTAAGATTTAATCTAAGTCTGCTCGAAATGCCTAGCCATGCTAGGTGTCCTAGTGGCCCCCTCTGTTATTATTATTTTATAACATGTAAACCACACAATACCCAAAACCTGTAAACCCCACATTGTAACCCTTAGAGAATAAACTTGAATTTAGTATCTTCCACGTGTGTATTATCATATAGCTCTTCCGGTCCAGAAAGTACATAGTCACATTATACTCACTATCGTAAGTACAAGCGCACACGTGTGGCATTTACATACCGTCAGTAGTTACCAGTATACGTATACATTTGTGCATCTGGAAAGTGTGTGTGTGTGTGTGTGTGTGTGTGTGTGTGTGTGTGTGTGTGTGTGTGTGTGTGTGTGTGTGTGTGTGTGTGTGTGTGTGTGTGTGTGTGTGAGTGTGTGTGAATGTCGCGAGCAGCTACATGCTCTTTATCAAATATGCACATCGAGTTTCTAGTGTCTACGGATCTCTCGCACATACTTTCAAAATTGTGTACTGTCAGCCTTCACAGCTCTTCGCCTACCGCTTTCCACCTTCTTACCTGTGTACTCACCCAGTTGTACTTGATTCCAACATACACAACTCGGCAACACCTAGCTTTTGGCTTCGCCTCCTAAACTATTTTGACCAGCATCTCTGGTTTGTGACCTCTTGTGCCAAATATCATATCTATTTATGAAACTATATTTTGAGTTTCTATTCATCAAAACTCCGTCATCCAGTCACTTCACTTGTCAGCCAACCTAAAACTAAAGAAATACAGAATCTATGTTTGTAGCTTACACCTCTGTTTCCATGATCGTTTGTCCCTGTTTGCTCTATCAATTAGCCTGAACATTTTGAATATCGTAGTCATATCTTCCATTGTCAGGTTAAGTTCATTCAACCTCTTCTTATAGTGTATTCCTCTCATTTCCAGTATTTGTATATTTGCAAATCTTTGAACTAATAATTGCCTCCGTCATGCCAACGCTCAACAACTAACATGGATTTAGCGCTGCGTGTAAATATAACTGCCTTGTGGCAAAAGTACAGTGTATATATTTGAAGACTGCGCAGGTTCGAATCCTTCTGCGAACAGAGATAATGTTTATATAATAACAATAGTATGTGTGTGTGTGTGTGTGTGTGTGTGTGTGTGTGTGTGTGTGTGTGTGTGTGTGTCGTGACGAATAGGTAAAACTTGCGATTCTGACTTAAATAGTAACGCTCTTCTTGCCGAATAAGGCAAGCAAAAATTTGATTATGCAATAATTTCGCAAATATCCTTCTGAACCTAGCGATAAAATATATTTAATTGTGTTTATTATTTAATTATTGAAGTTGGATTAGGCCAAATTAAGTTGCGTTTGTTATAATAAGGTTAGGCAAGTTTTCTAAGGTTATTTTGGTACAAAATTATTAATTTTTACATGAACATAAATAAAAAAAAATTATCTTAACGTATAAGAGAAAAATTTAAAGAGTGCTTAATTTTAAATGAATTCTTTCTGTGTAATATATATATATATATATATATATATATATATATATATATATATAGAAGGTTGGTAGACAGCAACCACCCAGGGAAGTACTACCGTCCTGCCAGATGACTGTGAAACAGAAACCTGTAACTGTTTTGCATGATGGTAGGATTGCTGGTTTCTTTTTCTGTCTCATAAACACGCTAGATAACAGGGATATCTTGCTACTCCTACTTACACTTTGGTCACACTTCACAGACACGCACATGCATATATATATACATACATCTAGGTTTTTCTCCTTTTTCTAAATAGCTCTTGTTCTTTATTTCTTCTATTGTCCATGGGGAAGTGGAAAAGAATCTTTCCTCCGTGAGCCATGCGTGTCGTATGAGGAGACTAAAATGCCGGGAGCAATGGGCTAGTAACCCCTTCTCCTGTAGACATTTACTAAAAAAGAGAAGAAGAAAAACTTTATAAAACTGGGATGCTTAAATGTGCGTGGATGTAGTGCGGATGACAAGAAACAGATGACTGCTGATGTTATGAATGAAAAGAAGTTGGATGTCCTGGCCCTAAGCGAAACAAAGCTGAAGGGGGTAGGGGAGTTTCAGTGGGGGGAAATAAATGGGATTAAATCTGGAGTATCTGAGAGAGTTAGAGCAAAGGCAGGGGTAGCAGTAATGTTAAATGATCAGTTATGGAAGGAGAAAAGAGAATATGAATGTGTAAATTCAAGAATTATGTGGATTAAAGTAAAGGTTGGATGCGAAAAGTGGGTCATAATAAGCGTGTATGCACCTGGAGAAGAGAGGAATGTAGAGGAGAGAGAGAGATTTTGGGAGATGTTAAGTGAATGTATAGGAGCCTTTGAACCAAGTGAGAGAGTAATTGTGGTTGGGGACCTGAATGCTAAAGTAGGAGAAACTTTTAGAGAGGGTGTGGTAGGTAAGTTTGGGGTGCCAGGTGTAAATGATAATGGGAGCCCTTTGATTGAACTTTGTATAGAAAGGGGTTTAGTTATAGGTAATACATATTTTAAGAAAAAGAGGATAAATAAGTATACAAGATATGATGTAGGGCGAAATGACAGTAGTTTGTTGGATTATGTATTGGTAGATAAAAGACTGTTGAGTAGACTTCAGGATGTACATGTTTATAGAGGGGCCACAGATATATCAGATCACTTTCTAGTTGTAGCTACACTGAGAGTAAAAGGTAGATGGGATACAAGGAGAATAGAAGCATCAGGGAAGAGAGAGGTGAAGGTTTATAAACTAAAAGAGGAGGCAGTTATGGTAAGATATAAACAGCTATTGGAGGATAGATGGGCTAATGAGAGCATAGGCAATGGGGTCGAAGAGGTATGGGGTAGGTTTAAAAATATAGTGTTAGAGTGTTCAGCAGAAGTTTGTGGTTACAGGAAAGTGGGTGCGGGAGGGAAGAGGAGCGATTGGTGGAATGATGATGTAAAGAGAGTAGTAAGGGAGAAAAAGTTAGCATATGAGAAGTTTTTACAAAGTAGAAGTGATGCAAGGAGGGAAGAGTATATGGAGAAAAAGAGAGAGGTTAAGAGAGTGGTGAAGCAATGTAAAAAGAGAGCAAATGAGAGAGTGGGTGAGATGTTATCAACAAATTTTGTTGAAAATAAGAAAAAGTTTTGGAGTGAGATTAACAAGTTAAGAAAGCGTAGAGAACAAATGGATTTGTCAGTTAAAAATAGGAGAGGAGAGATATTGAATGGAGAGTTAGAGGTATTGGGAAGATGGAGGGAATATTTTGAGGAATTGTTAAATGTTGATGAAGATAGGGAAGCTGAGATTTCGTGTATAGGACAAGGAGGAATAACATCTTGTAGGAGTGAGGAAGAGCCAGTTGTGAGTGTGAGGGAAGTTCGTGAGGCAGTAGGTAAAATGAAAGGGGGTAAGGCAGCCGGGATTGATGGGATAAAGATAGAAATGTTAAAAGCAGGTGGGGATATAGTTTTGGAGTGGTTGGTGCAATTATTTAATAAATGTATGGAAGAGGGTAAGGTACCTAGGGATTGGCAGAGAGCATGCATAGTTCCTTTGTATAAAGGCAAAGGGGATAAAAGAGAGTGCAAAAATTATAGGGGGATAAGTCTGCTGAGTATACCTGGTAAAGTGTATGGTAGAGTTATAATTGAAAGAATTAAGAGTAAGACGGAGAATAGGATAGCAGATGAACAAGGAGGCTTTAGGAAAGGTAGGGGGTGTGTGGACCAGGTGTTTACAGTGAAACATATAAGTGAACAGTATTTAGATAAGGCTAAAGAGGTCTTTGTGGCATTTGTGGATTTGGAAAAGGCGTATGACAGGGTGGATAGGGGGGCAATGTGGCAGATGTTGCAAGTGTATGGTGTAGGAGGTAGGTTACTGAAAGCAGTGAAGAGTTTTTACGAGGATAGTGAGGCTCAAGTTAGAGTATGTAGGAAAGAGGGAAATTATTTCCCAGTAAAAGTAGGCCTTAGACAAGGATGTGATGTCACCGTGGTTGTTTAATATATTTATAGATGGGGTTGTAAGAGAAGTAAATGCGAGGGTCTTGGCAAGAGGCGTGGAGTTAAAAGATAAAGAATCACACACAAAGTGGGAGTTGTCACAGCTGCTCTTTGCTGATGACACTGTGCTCTTGGGAGATTCTGAAGAGAAGTTGCAGAGGTTGGTGGATGAATTTGGTAGGGTGTGCAAAAGAAGAAAATTAAAGGTGAATACAGGAAAGAGTAAGGTTATGAGGATAACAAAAAGATTAGGTGATGAAAGATTGAATATCAGATTGGAGGGAGAGAGTATGGAGGAGGTGAATGTATTCAGATATTTGGGAGTGGACGTGTCAGCGGATGGGTCTATGAATGATGAGGTGAATCATAGAATTGATGAGGGGAAAAGAGTGAGTGGTGCACTTAGGAGTCTGTGGAGACAAAGAACTTTGTCCTTGGAGGCAAAGAGGGGAATGTATGAGAGTATAGTTTTACCAACGCTCTTATATGGGTGTGAAGCATGGGTGATGAATGTTGCAGCGAGGAGAAGGCTGGAGGCAGTGGAGATGTCATGTCTGAGGGCAATGTGTGGTGTGAATATAATGCAGAGAATTCGTAGTTTGGAAGTTAGGAGGAGGTGCGGGATTACCAAAACTGTTGTCCAGAGGGCTGAGGAAGGGTTGTTGAGGTGGTTCGGACATGTAGAGAGAATGGAGCGAAACAGAATGACTTCAAGAGTGTATCAGTCTGTAGTGGAAGGAAGGCGGGGTAGGGGTCGGCCTAGGAAAGGTTGGAGAGAGGGGGTAAAGGAGGTTTTGTGTGCGAGGGGCTTGGACTTCCAGCAGGCATGCATGAGCGTGTTTGATAGGAGTGAATGGAGACAAATGGTTTTTAATACTTGACGTGCTGTTGGAGTGTGAGCAAAGTAACATTTATGAAGGGGTTCAGGGAAACCGGCAGGCCGGACTTGAGTCCTGGAGATGGGAAGTACAGTGCCTGCACTCTGAAGGAGGGGTGTTAATGTTGCAGTTTAAAAACTGTAGTGTAAAGCACCCTTCTGGCAAGACAGTGATGGAGTGAATGATGGTGAAAGTTTTTCTTTTTCGGGCCACCCTGCCTTGGTGGGAATCGGCCAGTGTGATAATAATAATAATAATATATATATATATTATTGCTCTCTTTTTACATTGCTTCACCACTCTCTTAACTTCTCTCTTTTTCTCCATATACTCTTCCCTCCTTGCATCACTTCTACTTTGTAAAAACTTCTCATATGCTAACTTTTTCTCCCTTACTACTCTCTTTACATCATCATTCCACCAATCGCTCCTCTTCCCTCCTGCACCCACTTTCCTGTAACCACAAACTTCTGCTGAGCACTCTAACACTACATTTTTAAACCTACCCCATACCTCTTCGACCCCATTGCCTATGCTCTCATTAGCCCATCTATCCTCCAATATATATATATATATATATATATATATATATATATATATATATATATATATATATATATATATTATGTAATTACACACACGTATACATACATTATACACAGACACTGTGTATGTACGCCGAGGTACACATGGCAACCAGACACAAGCAACAGCAGTGCCGTAACAAAGACCCATAAGGAAGCAACCTTGAGAGGTGTACGCACTGAGAGCCTCCTGCTACTGTTACTGACGCACGCTACTGTTAGCAGCGCGTGCACGTGTGCGCACACACGCTTGGGAACGCGCACTCGCGTTCCTCAAAAACTCTGTAGAAATTTCGGCTATTTAACAGATTATTTTTTAATGAATGAGTTCTTTTTTGTTACTTAGGTGTTAGATGACAGGTGGTACAGGTGTTCCGCAGCACACATGGTGTGTGTGTGTGTGTGTGTGTGTGTGTGTGTGTGTGTGTGTGTATTGTTCACCTGCCTCATATGGCTTAATACCCTGGCACACTGTGCCACTACTACCTGGCTCGCTCCTGCTGCCCACCTGCCACGCCACCCTTCCCTGCCCACCTGCCACGCCACCCTACCCTGCATACCAGCCACACCAACCTCCCCTGCTCACCACATCCATGCTTGACACACTGACCTAACCTTCCTTTAAACTCTTCTGAAGAATTCTGATATACCTCACTCTCTCACTCCCTGCCCTCAGTCTACCCCCCCCCTACCAATCTTCCCTCAGAGCTCTCACGCAATGCCCCTACCCCCCAAACAATGCCCCTACCCCCCACACAATGCCCCTACCCCCCACGCAATGCCCCTCCCCCACACACACATTTCAACTATCAAGTGAAAGTAAACATATCACATCCGTTACACTTCGTGATACGAAATACACACACACACACACACACACACACACACACACACACACACACACACACACACACACACACACACACACACACACACACACACGAGAGAGAGAGAAAGGGTAGGTAAACTATTTTCCTTGACAAGTATTTAACACAGTACTAGACGTGAGACTTACAACTGCAAGAGCATGAAGGGAAGTGGAGTCCATCTCTGAGTATGTGGAACCTGGATAGAGATCAAGCCTCAAAAAAAAAAAAAATATATTTCCTTCGGTTCGCAACGAGAATTATACTAGAACCCAGAAAGATGAACGACGAAGAGCAATTAGCTGTAGCTAACCTAACGCTGACGGAAATCTGGACCAGAGATTTGATCACGATATACATAATTATCGATCAGTTATAGTTGACAGGAACAGGCTGTGTCGCGAGTTCAAGACACACACGCAGGGATATCAGGAAGTTTTTCCCACATAAGTGACAAGATCCTCAAAGAGTTATGGTCTTATATTCCACACGTGATAGATTCAACATTTCTAAAATTGTATAGATTCTAAAACAGACTTAAATCTTTAAAGTCTAAATGTGGCATCACCTCAGTGCCTCTTCTTCCCTCTTCGACGCTATGGCATCTGGGGCTCTTGATCCTGATTGACTCCCACTCCCAAATATATTGGTTGCAGGTTAAGCGCGTTCCTATGTCTATTATAGGATCCTAGTGTGGTGGCGGCTTGAACACTCCCGGTGCCTGACAGCTCAACGACCCACTTTTCTTCCTATTTAGAGGGCAGATTTTTCCTTGTAACGAAACTTGCTGTGATTAACACCCTATGATTTGGAATTATATTTATGGATCAATATATTCAGAACTGTTTAAGTTATATTGTGATTATATCTGCATTAAGTTAATTTATCAGAAAACTATTCATAAATTTTAAGATAGCTGAAAACTGACAACGATGGCAGAGAATTACTAATGATGCCAGCAACCACTTACGTTACACGCCCTGAATAACATATCTGTTCCAGTGCTTTGTAAATTCTACCACTCCACTCAACACTATGAGGACCAAGGCTAACTCCTGACCTTCTGTTCTCGAGAGCTGAAGTATCATTGGACAGATTTGATGCCGTGAAAAAGTCGAACTCACGCTTTAACACAGTCTGTAGGAATCACCGTGAAAGTCTGTAGAGTGTAGACGGTTGTGTTTGCAAGAGTGGATTCACAGATTCTGACCCTACAGCCTAAGCTTCCTTGATATTCGTGCATATGTGTAGTAGTAGTAGTAGTAGTAGTTGTAGTAGTAGTATGTGTGTGTGTGTGTGTGTGTGTGTGTATACTTATTTGTTGTTGTAGGGGTCGAGTCATAACTCCTGGCCCCGCCTCTTCAGTGGTCGCTACTAGGTCCTCTCTCTCCCTGCTCCATTGCTTTATCATACCTCATCTCAAAACTATCTATGGACCCTGCTTCCACTGTCACTTTCCAAACTATTCCACTTCCTGACAACTCTATGACTGGAGAAATGCTTCCTAACATCTTTTTCACTCAACTGAATCTTCAACTTCCAATTGTGACCCCTTGTTGCGGTGTCCCATCTCTGGAACATCCTGTCTTTGTCCACTCTGTCAATTCCTCGCAGTATTTTATATATCGTTATCATATCTTCCCTGTGCCTCCTGTCCTCCAGAGTGTGTGCTGGTACGCGCACGCGTAATTTTCAACATAGGTCAAAGGTCAAGGTCAGAGAAATCGAGACAAAAATAGAGACTACGCCAAGTGTGTCATTGTCTAATGTGTTGCTGTTTGTGTTTCTTAACTCAGTACGTATAATGGTCCACCCTGTATGTACGTCCTTCAACATTCTCTAGCCTGGTGCCAGGTTAGTCCCGGTGCATGAGACATATCAATGACCAGTTTCCATCACATCCTATACCAAGGCTAGGTATTTTTACCTGATCAGCAACACTTTTGCTGCTTGTGATCTGCATTTTAACGCAGCCCCGACATCCCGACTGACTGGCAACTCAGGGGAAAAAGTCGTCTTTAAGATTTTTACATTTGTACCGGCAATGTTTATTAAACCTGCTAGAAGAAGGTTGTAGTCTTGAACTACAAATGTTGAAAATGGCACCCCAGCTTTTCACTGGATTTATTGTACACTTCGTCTTTTATTTCTCGCTGCAGAAAATGTTTATGAAAACGTGTGAATTGGGGACTGACCCCTCAACATTTCTCCAAGCATAAATTATTGCCTGTCATTTTCATAACAGAGATATTACACCCCATTGTTTAGAGGCACTCCTAACAAGAAGTTTTCTTATTCCATACTGGCAGTAAACGGCCTCTGGACATTTTCCAGTTCTGATTAGAGACGTGAAGCACAATTATTTCAAATGTTTAAATCATTACCGTGACATTTTCATGTGTATATTTAATGTTCCAGTGAGCTCTCTGGCAGTCACAGTGATGTAGATGATTCACTGATCCTATAAAAGTAATTTAACCTATGTATTTTCGAGGTCTGATATTTCGCCTTCCTTGTGGGAAGATATGAACACGGAGAATAAAAGATAGCTTATAAAAGTGTCCTAATTGGTTTGGCAACATTGCGCTGAAGGTTCTCGCAATTTATCCTCTCGTTCTTGAAACCTTGATTCTGCCAACATCTTCCCGGTTCTAATACTTGGGACACTTGCCAGCCCCTGAGCTAGGAGCGTGCCAGCCCTGGGCTAGAAGCGTGTCAGCAGTCCTGGGCTAGGTACGTGACAGCTCAACTAATTAATGCGCCAGCACTGAGCAAGGAGTGTATCAAACCTCTGCTACAAGAGTACCAGCCTTGAGACAGGAGCGTGCCAACCCCTGAGAATAGAACCCTATCAACCACTGAGCATAGCACTGTACCATCCCCTGAGCACCATACCAACCCCTGAACAGTGCAGTGTGCATCCCCTGAGCCCTAAAGTAAGGGGTTCTTAGTGAAGGGAGGAACATCATGGCCACACCACATGTTGCGAAAAGCAACTAGATCTCTGCAAGACTGCTGTCGTCGCCTTCTTTGTAGCAGTGTGCGCGTGCTGCAGAGGCCACACACACACACACACACACACACACACACACACACACACACACACACACACACACACACACACACACACACACACACACATACACACACACACACACACACGTGCGCGCGCGAAAATAAGGAGATTAGCAGAGGAGCCAGAAACAAATATGCAAGGACAAGGAGGGATACCCAACGCCAATACAAGAATAACATAGCATCAAAATCAAAATCTGCCCCCAGAGTTGTTGTATAGCCACATCAGGAGGAAAACAACAGTCAAGGGCCAAGTGATGAGGCTAAGGAAGGAAGGAGGGAAGATCACAAAGGACAAAGAAGTGTGTGAAGAGTTTAACACAAGACTGTGGGAAGTATTTTCAGTTGAGGCAGAAAGGACTCCAGTAACCCGAGATGGAAGGGTACACTAACAGTGCTGGACACACTACACACTACCGATGAGGAGGTGAAGAGGTTGCTAAGTAAGCTAGATACCTCAAAGGATGTGGGTCCGGACATCTCTCCGTGCGTCCTCAGAGAGGGAGCTGAGGCACTGTGTATGCCACTGACAACAATCTTCGAAAAATCTATCGAAATTACCTACCTGAGGTGATGAAGACCGCAAATGTAGTCCCAATCTTTAAGAAAGGATATGGGCTGGTATCATTAAAATACAGTCCAGTGTCACTAACATGTATACTATGCAAAGTTATAGAGAAGCTTATCAGGAAAAGACTGGTGGAGCATCTAGAAAGGAATATGCTTATACACGATAACCAGCACGTTTTCATGGAGGGGAAATCTTGTGTCAAAAATCTACTGGAGCTTTACGAAAAGGTGACAGAAGTAAGGCAGGAGAGAGAGGGATATGTAGACTGCATTTTCTTGGACTGTAAGAAGGCTTCCGACAAAGTTCTGCACAAGAGAATAATGCAAAAGCTAGAGGAGCAGGCAGAAATAATAGGAAACGCACTGCAATGGGTCAGAGAATACCCGACAAGAAGGAAACGGCGAGTAATGGTACGTGATGAGGTGCCAGTGTGCGTGCCTGTGACAAGTGGTTGTCCACAAGGGTCAGTCCTAGGGCCGGTGCTGTTTCTGATATACGTATGTGAATAACATGACTGAAAGGATAGAATCAGAGGTATCTCTGTCTGCAGAAGATGTTTACCTGGAGTTTACCTGGAGAGAGTTCCGGGGGTCAACACCCCCGCGGCCCGGTCTGTGACCAGGCCTTCTTAGGTCAGTGTCCCAGGATGCGACCCACACCAGTCGACTAACACCCAGGTACCCATTTTACTGATGGGGAACATAGACAACAGGTGGAAAGAAACACGTCCAATGTTTCTACTCTGGCTGGGAATCGAACCCAGGCCCTCACCGTGTGAAGCGAGAGCGTTAGCCACCAGGCCACCAGACGCTAATGCGGAGAATTCAAGTGGATGAAAATCAAGTAGGATTACAAAGAGATCTGGAAAGGCTGCAAACCTGGTCCAACAACTGGCTCCTGGAATTTAACCCAACTAAGTGCAAACTCATGAAGACTGTGAAAGGTTAAAGAAGACCTCAGAGTACAGGCTAGAGGGGCCAAGACTGCAAACCTCACTCGAGGAATAAGATCTTGGGGTGAGTTTAATACCGTGCACATCATCTGCGGTGCACATCAACAAAATAACTGCTGCAGCATATGGGCGCCTGGCTGACCTAGGGATAGCGTTTCTACACCTGAATAAGGAATCGTTCAAGACTCTGTACCCCGTGCATATCAGGCCTATATATTGTAATATGCAGCACCAATATGGTCGTACCTGGTCAAACACGTTAACAAATTAGAGAAAGTGCAAAGGTTTGCAACAAGACTAGTCCCGGAGCTAAAGGGTATGTCCTACGAGGAGAGGTTACCGGAAATCAACCTGATGACACTGGAGGAGAGGAGAGGAGAGATAGGGGGACATGATAACGACATGATAACGACTGAGAGGAATGTTTCAGAGATGGGACTCAGCAACAAGGAGTCACAACTAGAAACTGAAAACTTATGAATCACAGGGGTGTTTGGAAGTATTTCTTATTAAGTCACAGAGTGGTCAGAAAGTGGAACAGTCTGGAGAGTGATGTACTGGAGGTAGGATCCATACATAGCTTTAAGATGAGATACGATAAAGTTCATGGAGCAGGGAGAGAGTAGACCTAGTAGCGACCAGCGAGCCAGGAGCTGTGACTTGACCTCTGCAACCAGAAATAGGCGAGTACACACACTACTACTACTACTACTACTACACACACGCACACTCGCACAATGAAGATAATTAAAGTGCCCATAGACAGGGCATCTTGAGGCTACTGAAAGGCTAGTGATGCAAGGAATTGTAGCTACACTATCATTTCTTGCGCTAAAATTAATTACCTCCCTTCTCCCAGGACCTTCATGGCTCTTCAATGATAATAATAATAGTTTTGCCCCACTTACAGAGGATTTTGTAAACAACCAAACAAAAATAAGCACCGGATAAGCTTGGGCCAGGGCCTACCTGGAGGTTACCTGGAGGTTATTCCGGGGATCAACGCCCCCGCGGCCCGGTCCACGACCAGGCCTCCCGATGGATCAGGGCCTGATCAACTAGGCTGTTACTGCTGGCCGCACGCAGTCCGACGTACGAGCCACAGCCCGGCTGATCCGGCACTGACTTTAGGTATCTGTCCAGCTCTCTCTTGAAGGCAGCCAGGGGTTTATTGGCAATTCCCCTAATGCTTGATGGGAGGCTGTTGAACAGTTTTGGGCCCCGGACACTTATGGTGTTTTCTCTTAGTGTACCAATGGCGCCCCTACTTTTTATTGGCGGCATTTTGCATCGCCTGCCCAGTCTTTTACTTTCGTAGGGAGTGATTTCTGTGTGCAGATTTGGGACCATTCCTTCCAAGATTTTCCAAGTGTAGATTATGATATATCTCTCCCTCCTGCGTTCCAACGAGTACAAGTCAAGTGCTTTCAAGCGTTCCCAGTAGTTAAGGTGCTTGACAGAACTTATACGTGCAGTAAAGGATCTCTGTACACTCTCTAGATCTGCGATTTCACCTGCTTTGTATGGAGATGTTAATGTACAGCAGTATTCCAGCCTAGTATTCCAGCCTGTATGCAGAAGTAGAAAAACTCCCGAAACAAATGAAGGGTATATCGCAGGTCTATATAGAGGAACTGGAAGATATAACCTGTCTCAGGAGCCTGAAGTTACACGACAGAGTATTAGATAAAGCAGGAAAGGAGGTGATGGGTAGACTGCATATTTCATACTGAACCACATCAGAGACTGATCCACAAACTGAAGGAGCAGTTTAGTATAACAGTAAAGGTGGTTTACGGGATCAAAGTTTACCTGGTTGTGGTGGTGGTGATTTGCTGCGGGGGGAGGGGTGTTGGTGGCGATTGCGGTGAAGGTAGTGGTGGTTGTGATTGTAATGGTACAGCTTGGTAGTGAAGGTATGGATGATGGTGGTGGTAGTGGCTATGCCTAGGATTTTTCTTCTCAGTTTATTAATACTGCATATACCGGCAGTGCTGCTACTACCCTCTTCTGTATAATTATTACAACCTGGAAACAAGTGATGTGGTGTGGAGGACGGTGGAACTCCTGATGGGAGACTGATGGTGGCCGCAACTTGATGAGGAAGGTAAGGCAGGAAGGAAATGAGGGAAGGGGGAACCCTGGCCAACACTTTGTCAAAGGTGTTTTATGGAGCTTCATAGAGACTAGCCACTCCCCCCACTACCCTTCCCCAACACCACTACCTTCTCACCACCATCCCACCCTCACTATCCAACAATGCTTCTCCATCTCGTCCTCACAATCACCATGGTTCCCCATCAACCGTGATATACCTTGACACCCTTCCTCACCCCTCCAAAAAATATATTTCCACCAAACCAATTTAAGAGATAAGAGGTTTGTACTATTAATATATAACAGACAAGCTCACGGTAACAGCTACACCTCTTAATTATGGGAGCAAAATCATAAACATAGGCTTTATAATGGTAGCAAAACCTCAGCCATAGACCTTATGGGAGGAAAATAACAGCCACACGTCTCCTAGTTTAGCAACACTCCAGTCAAAGGTCTAGTTATGGTAGCAAAACCTCATCTGCAGGCTTTATTATGGTCGTGAAGACCATGGTCTTATGGTCAAGACCACAGGTATAGACCTATTTAGGCTCACACGAGATAAACACCGTCAAATCTCTCTTTCCAGAAACCTTCCCTGTAAATGTTTCTTAGTTAACCTACTTAGTTTTAGGTGAAAATATTTCTGAGGATTGTCAATGCATGTCTGGCGCGTGGCAGTGATGGTGGAATTGTTGATGCCCTTGGAGGTGACCTCTGGTGCTCTCCAACACCCGTCAACACCCACCTTTGTGGCGCTGACCTCCAACACCGATTTCCAGCACGGACCTCCAGGGCCGGGCTCCAGGAGAAGGGAAAACTCTCGAAACCCATCAAAGCCCTGACCAACACAGCCCCAACCTCTAACGCAGCCCCCGACCTCCGGCACTGTTCAAACCTCGAACTCCATCTTTATCTATATGCAGTTCTCGTAGTACCTAACAAGAAAATGTCTAGAGTATAGGACGAGGACGAGAAGAAGATGGGGAATGGGATGGGGGGAGATAGCTGAAGAGGGAAGGAAGGGACGGAGGAAAAGAGAATGAAGGGGAAAAAATAGATGACGGGGAAAAGAAGACAGAAAGAAGAGGAAAAGAGTGAGATAGGGTGCACGGGGAAAGGAGAGGTTAAGGATAGCGACATAACCAGAAGCCACAATCGGCTTAGCTGGCCACTGTCGTAAACTGAAGACCAGCACCACTTCACACCCCTACGATACAATCTTCCAGTCCCCTGCCTGCACCATCCTAGTGACAGTAATCCTACACCCTACGTTATACTTGAGACACCTACACCCACCTACTTCACACTGCACCACCTCTACATCCCAGCACTTAACCTCCCTGCAAAAAAAAAAGAGTTTAAACCATAACAAAATACACCGATTAGAAGATACATACAGTCCCTCCTACCCCCTCCACCTTCCTATTAAATCCCAGAGACAGGACATCATGAGATAAGGTAATTTCCAAATAACAGTAACCCCAGCACTACTATGAAGAAGCCTTTGAAACTACAGTAGAGGATTAATTCCTAAGGAAATACTTAGAGGATATACTCATTGCCCTGGTGAAATCTTCTAGCTCAGGCTGACAGATTTCATCACTTTATGAAATTCATCCTGCGTGATGAAATGTGACAGGGAAACATAGTTAACCTCTGTTCGCACTATACAATTATTATTAGTAGTAGTAGTAGTATGTGATAAATGGTTTAAAAAGATTGGACTGAACACATCGACTCCAGGCTAAGGGGACTGATTACCTCAAACTCCTCCTCTCCTTACACCTTTCTGCTTTGTATTGGACTGATGAAGCCACTGTCTGACGAAACGTTTCCTCAATAAAGATTCCCATATGTTGCATAAGTGTCTCAATCTTGAACTTAGTAGTAGTAGTAGTAGCAATAGTAGTAGTAATAGTAGCTTTAGTAGTGGTACACAAATAACCCGCACATAAAGAGAGAAGCTTACGACGACGTTTCGGTCCGACTTGGACCATTGACGAAGTCAATGGTTATTTGTGTATCGTTCCAGTCACGGTATTGTGCCTTTTTTGTTATTTAATTAGTAGTGGTGGTAGCAGTAGCAGTAACATTAATAGTGGTGGTAGTAATAGTAGTAGTAGCATTGGTGGTGGTGGTAGTAGTAGCAGTAACATTAATAATGGTGGTAGTAATAGTAGTAGTAGCACTGGTGGTGGTGGTAGTAGTAGCAGTAACATTAATAATGGTGGTAGTAATAGTAGTAGTAGCATTGGTGGTGGTGGTAGTAGTAGCAGTAACATTAATAGTGGTGGTGTAGTAGCATTAGTATTGGTGGTAGTAGTAGTAGTAGCATTAGTAATGGTGGAAGTAGTAGCAGTAGCATTAATAGAGGTGGTAGTAGTAGTAATAGCATGAGTAGTGGTGGTAGTAGTAGTAGCATTAGTAATAGTAGTAGCAGTAGTGGTGGTGGGAATAATATTAACGGAATTAAAATAATTGCGAAATATAGGAGTAACATTGAGTCTATGGAAAGGTTGGCAATAAAGTGATCCGTGCAAAAATGAAGGCCTCTCCTATTCTTTGTATCAAGATCCCCTAACAAGCAATTTACTGGTATAGCACTTTCTATGATTACATTAACAATAATCACCAGCATCAAGGCATCTCCTTGAAAGGTCGAAGGTTAAGGGAAGGGGAATTGGCGTGACATTAGAGGGAGGGAAAGTGACCTTGATAGAAGGATAAATGGAAACAAAGTATACCTTTGATGGGTTTCAAGAGTTTTCCTACTCCCACAGCCATGGGCCAAGCTTGTCATAAAGTTGATGAATGTTCGAGGCCTTGATATGGTAACGTTAATAACGATGGTGATCAACAAGCTGAAAGCTGAACTGACAACGCAAACAATTTGATAATTTCAACTCGTCGTTTTAATTACACCGCCAATTATCGGTCTTATCGAGGTTTTACTGACATGTTTAACACCTAGTTATCTCTATTCAGAAGACGTTTCGCCAACCCAGATGTTGTACATATGTCTTATTAATCAACATGCTAGCCATGAGATCTAAACCCGTTTCTCTAGAGGCTCGATCCTCCGTCCGGTAGTGACAGGTTTCTGTACCGCCATGGTAGACAGGGATAACTAGAAATGGGCCCCTGTACGGAAATGTATTGTTGCTGGAGAGAAGCTCTTGATTCAAGAAACTGGAGCTTTTCTCCACTTTGGATCAAGCTTGATTACCTGCCATTCCCCAGATGTTGTGTGACACTGACTGGTTTAGCGCTTCCTCGTGAATAAAATACAATTTGAAAATAGTAAAACTCACCCCCACCTTTCCTCCTACCCATTACTCTCACACCCATATCCCCCACTACTACCTTCCCTCCACCACAACAATCCCCAACCACTACCAGCGCTCACTCCCACCATCCCCGGTACCCTCTTCCAAAGTCCGAAAAAAGTCAAGTTTCTAATCCGATTTATCCGTGAATGGCTTAGTCGCCTTTGAGGATGTTTTGGTCCAGGTCTGCTGTTTATGTGACGGTATAAAAAACGTTGTTCATTATGTGTGTGTGTGTGTGTGTGTGTGTGTGTGTGTGTGTGTGTGTGTGTGTGTGTGTGTGTGTGTGTGTGTGTGTGTGTAAGTACTCACCGAGGTGGTGTTTGTGGGGGGTCGAGAGGCTGCTCTAGGCCAGGCCTCTCAGTTACTTGTGAATGGTTACACTTTTCCTGGCCTCTTGGACTAACTTACCTATTCATAAAACTGTGCGAAGACTGCTTTTTTTTTTTTTTACACAGGGTTTGCCAAGGTTAAGGATTCCTAGCTTTATTGACAAGCTATTTACAGGTTAAGGATTCCTAGCTTTATTGGCAAGCTAAGAGCTGTTACCTACATCAGCTCATTGAAAGCATTTTTATTGTTATGAGATATACAAGTAGGGAACAGGATGAAATTGGAGCCATCTGTGGGCCAGCATTTTCATTTGATCAAACACCATAAGTGTCCGGGGCCCAAAACTGTTCAACAGCCTCCCATCAAGCATTAGGGGAATTGCCAATAAACCCCTGGCTGCCTTCAAGAGAGAGCTGGACAGATACCTAAAGTCAGTGCCGGATCAGCCGGGCTGTGGCTCGTACGTCGGACTGCGTGCGGCCAGCAGTAACAGCCTAGTTGATCAGGCCCTGATCCATCGGGAGGCCTGGTCGTGGACCGGGCCGCGGGGGCGTTGATCCCCGGAATAACCTCCAGGTAACCTCCAGGTAACTGACTTTATCTCGTTGACATCATTATGCTATACGAATGTGTTCCATACTCGAGTCATCCTGGGTATATAGGATCTCAGATGGAGTGAAGTTCTGGAGAAGGGTACAGCCAGAGTGAAGTTGCTGCTTTCTGCCCGTCTTGTGGCATAAAAGCTTGTTTCACGCTGTCCTCGAAGTGGATTCAAGTGTGGTATTTTGACAATATTGGCCTTGTACATAACAGTAAGGCCACCCACATCCCTCCTATGTTGAAGGCTCTGCTGAAATGACAGATCTATCCAGGATGGGTCCAGGCGAGAGATGAGACGTCTTGCTCTGTTCTCTACTCTGTCAAGCAGTCGCAGATGAGAGGGGGGACAGGCAAACCAAGAAAGTGGAGCATACTCAAGGTGCGAGCGTACTTGCGCCTCGTACAGAATCTTGCAACCCGTACTGTCAAGCAGATGGGAGATACGGCGAAGTGCTGTAAGCTTCCTGGCTGCCTTGTTTGCAAGATTTACAACATGGTTCTTCATGGTTAGTTTGGAGTCAAATTTCACCCCAAGGATATCAACTTCTTCTCCAGGTGCCAACACCCTCCCATTCATCCTTACTACTGCACCAGCATTACCATCATGGTGCCTAGAGACGATCATCATTTGCTTCTACTATTTCAGTCAGTTCGTTTCGATTCTTTACTATTAGACAAAAAATGCTTTGACGACCTTGATGTCGATTCCGCAGGTTTTCGCTCCTGCCGGGCAATTCCTCCTTAAATAAAGAGTATTCTCCCTGAAGAGGACTCAGCTAGAGGACGCAATGTACAGACTAACCTTTTCCCTCGCGTTTTGTTTCCTGTAGATGGTGGTAGTGGTTCCTCTTTTTCCTCTCATGACCATACACCTATTGAGTTGTCGCTTATTGTATTAATTGTACAACTGGTATCCGCATTATCATATCCTCTGAATATCTTGTATGTCGTTATGTGCCCCGGGTTCAATGAAGACAAATTCCAACTACTCCGGTATGGAAAACTGGAGGAAATAATAACTAGGACCGAGTATACTACAAACTGCAATCACACAATAGAGCGGACAAATAATGTGAAGGATCTGGGTGTGGTAATGTCCGAAGACCTCACCTTCAAGGACCACAACAATGCCACTATCACATCTGCTAGAAAACTGATAGGATGGATAATGAGAACATTCAAGACAAGAGATGCTAAGCCAATGATGATCCTTTTTAAAACACTTATTCTTTCTAGGTTGGAATACTGCTGTACATTAACATCCCCATTCAAGGCAGGTGAAATTGCAGAACTATAGAATGTACAGAGAACCTTTACTGCACGTATAAGTTCCATCAAACACCTTAACTACTGGGAGCGCCTGGAAGCACTTGACTTGTACTCACTAGAGCGCAGGCGAGAGAGATTTATCATAATCTACACCTGGAAGATTCTGGAGGGACTGGTCCTTAATATGCACACAGCAATCACTCCATACGAAAGCAAAAGACTTGGCAGGCGATGCAACATACCCCCAGTTAAAAGTAGGGGCGCCACTGGTACACTAAGAGAAAACACAATAAGAGTCCTGGGCCAAAGACTGTTCAACAGCCTCCCACCAGCAATAAGGGGCATTACAGGAAGACCCCTGGTTGTCTTCAAGAGGGAGCTGGACGGTGCCGGATCAGTCAGGCTGTGGTTCGTACGTTGGATTGCGTGCGGCCAGCAGTAACAGCCTCGTTGATCAGGCCCTGATCCACCGGGAGGCCTGGTCGTGGACCGGGCCGCAGGGGCGTTGATCCCCGGAATGCTCACCAGGTAGACTCCAGGTAGGTTTTCCTCGTTTCCAGCTTTGTAAGCTTCGGTTCCTGTAGTCTTGGTATGTTGTTCCTCTTTGGTGCCGCATACTAGTAGGTTTGTCAGATAAGCTATGCCTTTGATAAGTTTCGAGAGTTTTTCTACTTCAGCAACCCGGCCCTGGGCCAGGCTTGTCTGGTGTTTGCCTGGTCAATCAGGCTGTTGCTGCTGGCGGCCCGTGTCTCCACATAATCATCACAGCCTGGTTGATCTGGTAGTGGAGATACTGGTCCAGTTTCCTCTTGACTTCTACACTTGTCCCTGCAGTGTTTCTGATATCTTCTGGAACAAGTGTAGAAGCCTTCAAGAGGAAACTGGACAAGTATCTTCACCAGGTGCCAGATCAACCAGGCTGTGATGGATAAGTGGGGCAGCGGGCCTCCAACAGCAACAGCCTGGTTGACCAGGCAAGCACCAGACGAGCCTGGCCAATGGCCGGGCTCAGAGAGTAGAAAAACTGTCGAAACTCTTCAAAGGTATATCAAATGTATATGCTTATT